>NW_013570256.1:6333-6603 GCF_000499745.2 Eimeria mitis | reverse complement strand
TCTACAGGCTGCGGCAGTGCTGCTGCTGCTGCTGCCCACTCCTCCTCCTCTTCCTCCTGCTGCTGCTGCTGCTGCTGCTGCTGCTGTTGCTGCTGCTGTTGTAGATGCTCATCCTGCTGCTGACACGCTTGCTGCTGCTGCTGGCTAGAGTTCCCGCTTGCAGCCACTGGCGATATTCGGCTGCTGCTCGCGTTGCTGTTGTTGCTGCTGCTGCTGCTGCTGCTGCAGGACAGCAGCACATATGGATCCCCCCCCTGCAGCCTCGTTTCA
>NW_013570256.1:6133-6233 GCF_000499745.2 Eimeria mitis | reverse complement strand
CCCATCATCATCTCCCTCTCTTCCTCCTCCTCCGCCGCCGCTGCTGCTGCTGCTGCTGCTGCTGCTGCTGGTGGCAATACAGTAGGGGAACTGGGGCCTG
>NW_013570256.1:5812-5907 GCF_000499745.2 Eimeria mitis | reverse complement strand
GAGGGGAAGGGGAAGGAGAGGATGTGTCTGTTGTTGCTGCTCCTGCTGCTGCTGCTGCTGCTGCTGCTGCTGCTGCAGGAGGAGGAGGAATGTAA
>NW_013570256.1:5303-5546 GCF_000499745.2 Eimeria mitis | reverse complement strand
CTTGCAGCCACTGGCGATATTCGGCTGCTGCTCGCGTTGCTGTTGTTGCTGCTGCTGCTGCTGCTGCTGCTGCAGGACAGCAGCACATATGGATCGCCCCCCTGCAGCCTCGTCTCCTCTCCATCAGCAGAGGGGGAAGGCATAGAGCCCTCAAGCAGCCCCTCCTGCAGCATCCCTGAGCAGCTCGCTAAGCGCAGCAGCAGCAGCAGCAGCAGCAGCAGCAGCAGCAGCACGAGAACGTCT
>NW_013570256.1:4678-4885 GCF_000499745.2 Eimeria mitis | reverse complement strand
GTGGGGTCTACAGGCTGCGGCAGTGCTGCTGCTGCTGCTGCCCACTCCTCCTCCTCTTCCTCCTGCTGCTCTACTGCATTGATAGGGAGGATACAGCCTATCGCCTTAACCCATCAACAACTGCAGCAGGATGTTTTTGTTTGGGGCCCTCTGCTGCAGCATCAGCTCCTGCTACTTGTATACTCCTGCTGCTGCTGCTGCTGCTGC
>NW_013570256.1:4282-4578 GCF_000499745.2 Eimeria mitis | reverse complement strand
AGAGTTCCCGCTTGCAGCCACTGGCGATATTCGGCTGCTGCTCGCGTTGCTGTTGTTGCTGCTGCTGCTGTTGGCGCTGCTGCAGCAGCGGCAGCCGCCTGAACACAAGTATTTATTTGTACAGATAATACAAACAAAATTAAAAAGAAAAACAAAAACCTAAAACAGCAAAGAAGGTAGCTGCAACTACTCCTGTGCATGCACCCGCCAGTGGGGCTTTTGGAGGGGCCTCCTTATAACAGCAGCAGCAGCAGCAGCAGCAGCAGCAGCAGCAGCAACAGCAACAGCAGCAGCAG
>NW_013570256.1:3935-4182 GCF_000499745.2 Eimeria mitis | reverse complement strand
ATGCACCCGCCAGTGGGGCTTTTGGAGGGGCCTCCTTATAACAGCAGCAGCAGCAGCAGCAGCAGCAGCAACAGCAGCAGCGGCAGCAGCAGCAGCAACCGCAGCAACAGCAGCAACAAATTGCTGGGAACAGCAGCAGTAAGCCAGCAGAGAATGAAGTATAATTAAGAAAAATATAAATATATTTATTTTTTATTTATTTTATTTTATTTTATTTTATTTCTTTTTTGTTTAACTAACAACCAGT
>NW_013570256.1:3524-3762 GCF_000499745.2 Eimeria mitis | reverse complement strand
GCTGCTTGCTGCGTTGATACAAGCATACATCCATGTACACCCCGTTCTGTCTCTGTTTCTGTCTCTCTTTTTACATTTATTATATTACTTAATAAATTATATATTTATTTTTATATTATTTAATTATATATTTGTTTTTATATTACTTAATTATATATTTATTTTTATTAAGTTTTTTAATAGAGACACACAAAGAAAAACAAAAAAAGAGGATTCATAGCAGCAGTGGGGGGGAATA
>NW_013570256.1:2920-3424 GCF_000499745.2 Eimeria mitis | reverse complement strand
GCCAGCAGAGAATGAAGTATAATTAAGAAAAATATAAATATATTTATTTTTTATTTATTTTATTTTATTTATTTTTTGTTTAACTAACAACCAGCAACGGCACCACGCACAGCAGGGTTGTGGTGGCGGTGGGGTTGTTGCAGCCCCCTGCTTTGTTCTCTCTGCAGCAGCAAAAGTAAATAAAAATTAAAATAAAATAAAATAAAATAAAATAAAATAAATAATTATATTTAATTGGAGAAAAAGAGATATATTTTCTCTCTGTTTTCTGCTGCAGCAGATAGAGGTGCTGCTTGCTGCGTTGATACAAGCATACATCCATATACACCCCGTTCTGTCTCTGTTTCTTTCTCTCTTTTTACATTTATTATATTACTTAATAAATGATATATTTATTTTTATATTATTTAATTATATATTTATTTTTATATTACTTAATTATATATTTATTTTTATTAACTTTTAATAGAGACACACAAAGAAACAAAGAAAGAGGATTCATAG
>NW_013570256.1:2715-2820 GCF_000499745.2 Eimeria mitis | reverse complement strand
GTTGCAGCCCCCTGCTTTGTTCTCTCTGCAGCAGCAAAAGTAAATAAAAATTAAAATAAAATAAAATAAATTAAATTAAATTAAATAATTATATTTAATTGGGGG
>NW_013570256.1:1936-2615 GCF_000499745.2 Eimeria mitis | reverse complement strand
TATATATATATATATATATATATATATATATATATATATATATACATATATATATATATATGTATATATAATACATATAATAATATATTTATTATAATAAAGCCACCATAATATTATATTTATTTTTTTTTAATAAATATTTGTTTTTATTAATCCATTTATTGTTAGTGCGCTCGTTAGCTAGTGGCTCCGTTGTGTTATACAAGAAGAAGCTGCAGCAGCAGCAGCAGCAGCAGCAGCAGCAGCAGCAGCAGCAGCAGCAACTGCTGCAGCTCAAATGCAACATCTTTTACCTTCTCTCTCTGTCTCTCTCTCTGCATCAACTGCATCTGCTTTTATATTAACAAGTATATTCTGAGTTTGTTATAGCTCCAAACCCTAAACCCTAGACCCTAAACCCTAAACCCTAAACCCTAAACCACCACAGGTAAATTAAGACGTAGAGGTGTAGCCGCAGCTAAGCGCGGCCAGTGAAGGCCGTTGCTGCTTCTCTATACATCTCTATGCAGCAGCAACAACTCACTCTGCTGCTACAGATTTTGCTGCTGCTGCTGCTGCTGCTGCTGCTGCTGCTGCTGCTGCTGCTCCAGCTGTGCTGGAGGCATCTGTGCGCTCTGAAGAGGCGAAGTTGCGTGGCGTATGTAGTATTGACGCAGCAGCAGCAGCTGCTGCAGCAGCA
>NW_013570256.1:0-1360 GCF_000499745.2 Eimeria mitis | reverse complement strand
TGCTTCTCTATACATCTCTATGCAGCAGCAACAACTCACTCTGCTGCTACAGATTTTGCTGCTGCTGTTGGCTTGTTGAGAGTTCTGTACTCTCCTTGCAGCAGATGCTGCCGATGCTGCTGCTGCTGCTGCTGCTGCTGCTGCTGCCAGCGCATACTCTGTATATGAACAAGCCCCTGGGATCGTGCGATCCCAGCACCCCACAAGTGTCTCCAGAGTGTCTCCGCAGCTCTCCTCTTCAGTGGGGGGATTCTATCCCTACTTCTTTTTCCTCTGTCTCTGTCTCCTTCTCTTTATCTTTCTCTTTACCTTCTCTTTATCTTTCTCTTTCTCTCTTTCTCTCTCTTTCTCCTTCTCTTTCTCTTTATCTTTATCTTTCTCTTTCTCTCTTTCTCTCTCTACCCCCACTATTGATTTCTCTGTCTGTCTCCTTCTCTGTCTCTGTCTCTGCATCTGTCTCCTCATCTTTCTATGTCTCCCCTGTCCCTGTCTCCTCTGTCTCTGTTTCTGTCTCTCTCTGTCTCCCTCTGTGTCTTTGTCTTTGTCTGTCTGCGTCTCTCTCTCTGTCCCCTTCTCTTTCTATCTCTCCTCCTCTATATCTTCTTCTCTGTATCTGTCTCCTTCTCCGTCTCTCTCCCTGTCTCTTAGTCTCTATATCTCTTGCTTCTCCCTCCTAAACCCTAAACCCCAGCCTCTCTTCCTCTGTCTCTCCCTCTGTCTCTCTCTGTCCCTCTCTATCTCTCTCTGTGTCTGCATCTGTCTCTGTCTCTCTGTGTCTCCCTCTATCCCTATGTCTCTCCCTGTCTCTCTGCGTCTGTCTCTGTCTCTGTCTCTCTGTGTCTCTCTGCCTCTATATCTCTCTGTGTCTGTCTCTGTTTCTCTGTCTCTCTTTTTCTGTCTCTCTTTGTCTGCCTCTCTTTTTCTATCTCTCTTTGTCTGCCTCTGTCTCTGTCTCTGTCTCTTCTTTCTTTTTGTCTCTGCGTCTCCGTTTTTTTAATGTCTCTTCTCTGTTTTTTGTTTTGTATTTCTTTTGTTGTGTTTACATATAATAGCAATAAAATTAAACAAAACAAACAAAACAAATAAAACAAATAAATAAACAAAACAAACAAATGTCTCCCTCGTGCCCCCTCATAGAGGCAGCAGCAGCAGCAGGCAGCAGCAGCAGCAGCAGCAGCAACAGGCAGCAGCAGCCACCGCGTATCCCTCTGCTTGTGCTTCTGTTTGTCTCTCTTCTGTTTTTTGTCTCTTCTTCCCTTTTTTCTCTCCCCCTGTCCTTTCTTAGGACGTCCCTCATATATATATATATATATATATATATATATATATATATATATATATATATATATATATATATATA
>NW_013570255.1:6701-9409 GCF_000499745.2 Eimeria mitis | reverse complement strand
GTTGCTGCTGCCGATGTTGCCGAAGCCAGGAAACCCCCAACTTTGCTGCTCATCACCTGCAGCAGCAGCAGCAGCAGCAGCAGCAGCAGCAGATCCCGCATGATCCCTCGATCTTCGGCTGCCTTCATGTCTCCTACTGCTACTGCTGCTGCTGCTACTACTACTACTGCTGCCGCTGCTGCTGCTGCTGCTGCTGCTGCTGCTGCTGCTGCTGCTGCTGCTGCTGCGGCCGCTGCAGAGCAGGGCCCCACACGGCTGCAGGCCCGCAGGGGCCCCGTCCTGCCCCACCACGTGCACCGTCGGCAGCAGCACGGAGTGTCTGTGGAGGTCGAAGGCAACCTGCAGCAGCAGCACAGCATCTTCTACATGAATCCTTTTCCTTCGCATATCTCCTGCTGCTGCTGCTGCTGCTGCTGCTGCTGCTGACAGCGGCGTCCCTGCTCCAGCTGTTGCAGCTTCAGCAACAGCTGCAGCAGCAGCAGCAGCAGATGCTGCACTTATCACGCGACGAGTATAAGATACAGGAGCCAGAGACAGAGGCAAGGGCAAACTCAGAGGGACCTGCCACCCCCCTACACCTTGCTGGCAGTTGTTCTGCGCATGCTGTCTTGCTGCTGCGTCTGCTGCTGCTGCTGCTGCTGCTGCTGCTGCTGCTGCTTCTGCTGGTGCTTCTGCCGCTGTTTCCGCCGGTGCTGCTGCTTCTGCTGGGGCATCTGCCTCTGTTTCCGACGATGCTGCTGCTTCTGCTGCGGCTGCGGCTGCTGCTGCTTCTGCCTCTGTTTCTGCCAGTGCTGCTGCTTCTGCTGCTGCTGCTGCTGCTGCTTCTGCTGCTGTTTCCGCCTCTGTTTCCGCCGGTGCTGCTGCTTCTGCTGCGGCTGCCTCTGCTGCTGCTTCTGCCTCTGTTTCTGCCGGTGCTGCTGCTCCTGCTTCTGCTGCTGCTTCTGCTGGTGCTTGTGCCTCTGGTTCCGCCGGTGCTGCTGCTTCTGCTGCGGCTGCGGCTGCTGCTGCTTCTGCTTCTGCTGCCGGTGCTGCTGCTTCTGCTGCTGCTGCTGCTGCTACTTCTGCGGGTGCTTCTGCTTCTGTTTCTGCCGGTGCTGCTGCTTCTGCTCCTGCATCTACTTCTGGTGCCGCGCGTGCTGCTGCTGCTGTTGCTGCTGCTGCATCTGCCGCTGCTTCGGCATCTGCTGGTGCTTCTGCTGCTGCTTCTGCCTCTGCTGCTGCTTCTGTTGCTGCTTCTGCTGCTGCTTTTGCTTCCTTTGCCCTTGCCCCTTCTGCTGCTGCTGCTGCTTCTCCTCCTTCTTCTCCTGCTGCCTTTTCACTTGCTGCTGCAGCTTCTGCTGCTGGTGCTGTTGCTGCTGCTGCTGCTGCTGCTGCTGCGGTGTCTGCTCGCCCAGACACACTGCTGCACTTGCTGCCAACAGACACGAGAGGGCTTTGGTTAGGGGGCCTCGTTATGTGCTGTCCTGCTGCTGTTGATGCTGCTGCTGATGCGGTTGCTGCTGCTGCAGTAGCTGCTGCTTGGGTTGCTGCTGCTGCTGTTGCTGCTGCTGTCTCTGCGCTGTGGGACGGGGATGCTGGAGGAGAAGATTCTGCTGCTGCTGCTTCTGCTGCTGTTGCTGCTGCTGCTGCTTCCTTGGCAGCAGCAGGAGCTTCAGCTGGCAGCTGAAAAACCTGAAGGGGCGAGAGCAGCGCAGCTGCTGAGGCGGGGCAGCAGCAGCGGCAGCAGCAGCAGCTGCTGCCACCGGCGGTGTGCTGCAGTGACGCTGTCATAGAGGCTCCAACAGGAGCTTGCACAGCAGCAGGAACGACCGCTTCTGCTGCTGTTGCTGCTGCTGCTGCTGCTGCTGCTGCTGTTCGGGTTGACGCTGCGGCCCAAGCTGTGCAGGGGGTGCCAGGCTCCGCTGCACTGCTGTTGCTGCTGCTGCTGCTGCTGCTGCTGCCCCAGTCGCAGCGGGAGAGGCGGCAGCGCGTCCGCAGCCAGCTGCAGGTGCTTAGGGGCCTCTTCTGCTGCGGTGCAGCAGCAGCAACAGCAGGAGCAGGCCAGTTGCTGCTGCTGGTTCTGACTTTGCTGCAGGTGCAGCAGGCATCCCGGGTCCCATAGCGCAACCCTCTTAGTTCCGCGCGGTGCAGCTGCGGTTCCTGCTGCTGCTGCGGCTGCTGCGTTTGCCGCAGCTGCTGCAGCTGCAGCAGTTGCTGCTGCTGCTGCTGCTTCTGCGGCGGTGGCGAGCCCTCAGCACTGCCATCTGAGGGGTCTACAGGATGGGCTACGATAGCTTTCTTGGGTGTCAAGGAAGCCCCTGTTGCTGCTGCTGCCGTTGCTGCTGTTTCTGCTGCTGCTGCAGCAGGAACTGCTGCAGTGTCTGCTGGTTCTGAGGGGCCTCCCCCCTGAGGCCTGAGCGTTGCCTCGGCCATGTCAGGTGTCTGTGCAGCGTCAGGGGCATTGGCGCTGCAGTCTACCTGGGAATGGAGAGAGGTGGTTGCTTCCAGCGTGCTGCATGCAGCAGCAGCAGCAGCAGCAGGAGCAGCGGCAGCAGCAGCAGCAGCAGCGTTTGCTTTGCTAGGGGCCCCTGCGGGCTTCCGCATACGTAAGCGGGGGCTCGCGCAACAGCGGGTCTCCCCATAAGCCGATATGGACGGCGAGGACCTGCATGCAAGAGCAACACCGCCGCCGCTGCTGCTGCTGTTGCTGCTGCTGCTGCTGCTGCTGC
>NW_013570255.1:0-6439 GCF_000499745.2 Eimeria mitis | reverse complement strand
AGCGTCAGGGGCATTGGCGCTGCAGTCTACCTGGGAATGGAGAGAGGTGGTTGCTTCCAGCGCGCTGCTGCTGTTGGGTTGCTGCAACCGAAACCCTCAGCCTGTGTGCACCTCCTGCAGCGGTATGCGGCAGAGGGACATGCGTGTGTGGGGGGAGCAGCAAAAATGCCGCTACTGCGTTTGATGAGGAAGAAACGGACAACAAAGAATAAATGAAAGGTCAACGTGTGAAGAACAAAACTGCAAGCGCCACGCGCCCCCCAACGGTGAGCTGTCTCCGGCTGCAGCAATAACCCGAAAAGAGTCTTTTGCTCCGCTGCATGCGGTCAAAGCAACATAAAACATAAATATTTAGAAAATAATGATGGCTCTGTTGTAGCAAGAACACCAGCGCAGCGCTTGCTGCTGCCAGCCCCCCGACAACGACCCAGAACACCACCCCTCCCGCCGCTGTGCTCTTCCTGCTGTTTTTGGATGGCGTAAATGTCTGTATTACCTTTTTTTCTGAGTTTACTCCTTTTAATAACAACTACTGGGGTATGTTTTCGCGTGTAGCCCGGGGGGACTCACACTCCCATGCGGCCCCGTGTTTGGGTGGAAANACTGGGGTATGTTTTCGCGTGTAGCCCGGGGGGACTCACACTCCCATGCGGCCCCGTGTTTGGGTGGAAATTATGGCCTATGATGCTTTCTTGCAATCGGCTTTAGAAGGATATCAACAGCCGCAAAGTAGAGTATTTAATTTAGTCAAAGGGGAAGAGATGTTCAGGAAGATTGTCAGAGGGGACAAGCGATACAAACGCGCCACCATCGGGAGCCACGGAAACCCGGGTCCTACTTGAAATTGAATACACACGCTAAAGAACGCCAACACCTCTGCATTTATGCGAGGTCAGCGTTTTCCAGTGCTGGGTACTGTGTCAGGTAGGTGGAGATAGTTGGTGCGCAACACTCGCCCGTAGGTTCCTTGGATCGTGGTCTGTCTGAAAGCGGTGCAGGCACTTCTACTTGCGTGCAGTTTGTTACGGCGAACTACGTACTGAGCGATAGGACACGGTGTACGTGCATGCATCAACCGGTGACATTTCTCCCCTTGCACATGAGGTTGCTTTGAAGCAGATGTTGCTGCAGTTCGCGCTACAACGCGTTAGAGGCCGTCGCCTCTCCACACCATCATAGCCCCTTCTGCCTCTATCTCCAGGATGAGTGCAGACTGCAGGGCTGTCAGATGCTTTCGGGTAACTGTGTTCATGATCCTATTGAGGTTGTTTCAGCTGAGGACGACCCTATGCTACAATCGAGATGGGTTCTCGTCACACTTGGTGGCTTAGCGTAGTGTATCATAGCATCTGCGTGCAGCTCACAGCTGGGCGCCCTGGTGCATAGCACCGGCTAGTAGCGAGGGTGAAAAAAACTAATCTTACCCCCCCAAAAGTCCTCGAAATTAGCTCTTCTTCTGCAGAATGAAGATTGACCAGGATCCGCCATCCATTGGGGAGCCGACCGCCGGAAGGAAACCCGTCGCATTGAAGCAAATGCTATGCTTACAACTCTCCCAGTGGGAATCAAAACAATTTATTAAGAATGCCTCTGCAGACCATCCGGAGGTTACGAGCGTCGTGAGCGGGCAGTGGAAGAATTCCTTGCTTCTCTGTAGGCGCACTTTCGTTGTCAAAATGCAGCTGGCAGTTCCGTGGTCTTGCATTTTACTATCGAAACTTCGTCCCTGGAGTCGCATGCATCACCGCTCCGATAAGGGGTCCACTTACGAAGGACAAACACCTTTCTGTAGAGAAAGGAAAATAAACTGCCCCATGCGAAACATGGCTTCGTCTACACAGCTCGCGGTCCTTTATTCTGAGAAACAGGCTACAAGCGACGCAACAACTGCGGTGATGCACACTCAGAAAGCCAATCGCTGTCAGACTCTCTCCACCGGAGCATATGTCTCGCAGCCAGCCGTGGGCTGGTGCGGCTGCAGATCAGTGTTCGTTATAACTTTCTATCTAAAGCAATACAGCTCCCTCTATGTATTGTAGTCGTTCTCGTACAGCTAAAGAGGTCCGCAAAGGTTCCAGTTGGGCTCCATTGCAATGCCTGTGCGCTACATATCCTCTCCCAGCCCTTAAGGCCGCAGAGCCCGGTATAGTGGGGTAGCAGACAGAGCAATTTTGGGATAAAAGCAAGAGGAGAAACCTCCTTACCGCTTTGTTAACTTCGTTACTCTGCTGGATCAGAAAAGATGTCTGAGTGTCTGTAGCATAAGAGAGTTTACTTGTGTATGTCAGTCAACTTATCCCAGCCCGTTATATGCAGCAGTGGGGTTCGAAGGATGCGCTCCACAGTAGTCTTTCAGAGAAGTATCATATTAATATGTCATGCTTTTTAAGAATATTACACTAAAGTGTAATATTCTTTGTTCACGCGAACGAATATCTGCATAGCATCTAAGGGACTGAGGGCTCAGCCCATACATCTTCAGTTTCCTGTATCCGCAGTACATCCATTGTTATGGACTCAAAACACCCCATCGTGTGAGGGAACTCAGATCCCTACTACTTCTCATAATCGGGTCTCCGTCTGCGTTTGTGTTGTCGTTGGGGGCACAAGACGCCGAGCTGCGGAGATTGTTTGGTGCCCCCGTTGACGAGAGTGCGATCAAGTTCCGAGGGCCCTATGATCCCCAAGGCCCCAAGCTTTCCCTATCTGACTTGCTGTAGGGGAGTTTTTCACAAGCTCTACGCGATCTTGTGAGGGCAGAGCAGAGCAGGCACGACCTAGACGCCAGGCATTGCTAAACCGACCATGAGTCGCTCAAACACATGACAAACGGCTTTTTGGTTCGATAATAAGGGAGGTGTTCGCCTGCCTCACCAGGTCATGCAAAACGGCAGCAAAGCATATCATGGGTATCAACGACGCGGCAGATGATGCACCTTCCTTGGACTCTAGGGCCGTTCGGAACAGGCACGTCGCTCCGCAGAAGCGTTTATCTGCGATAACTCTTCTTATTCTTCAGATACTCACGCTTATGCGGTTTCTGCCAAGCTCAACGGCGGCCAGCGGCGAAAGCGCTACACCGTAGACGCCAATCCCTTGTAGTACCAGGTGAAGCGTGGAATCCGCCGATCAAATATTCGGTTTGTACAGAGATTTTAGAAGAAATGCACGGGCTTAACACGAAACTTCAGAGGGTTCCCAGCTCCTTTTGCTACTGGCATTCCGGATGGGTGATGACATCTTTCTCTACTGAAATGAAATGCGCAATCTACGCCTCTAAAAACCCCAGCACAGTGTCAAGTCCTAGACAGAACTGGACGGCATATCCGTTGAATTCATGGTGGGCGCTTACTACCACTTCGAGGCTTTGATAGAGTCTACTCTGTCGTGGATAGACCCCGCTAATATGCCCAGTTGTGCATTGTTCATCTTCTGTGACAGCAGTAAGAGTGGTGGAATTACCAACAACAACGACAGCCGAGCTTCGTTTGCTCACCTCGGCGCAAATTCATGACGCATGTTAATGCGACCACCAGCGCTAAAGACTATTAAACTGGACAAAGCATGCTTGTGCAGCATCTGCGACTCTACACCCAATAATATGTTTTGGATCTGCTTGATTTGGAATGGGCTTACAATACAGCAGTGCAGTTTTCGATCCGTTACTCTCCCGTTCCCCTGGTGTGTACGCGGGAAAATCGTCTTCTGACGTCTCCTTGGAAACTAGCCCCGTACCGTCGCAGCAGCGGACTTCCTTATAGGGGTTGCTGCACCTCGGGGATGCCTGAAATGTGCAGAAGAACAGCAAGCAATAGACTATCACATACGCCATTAGGTATTCACCTTCATAGCTGCGGACTTCCGTACGTAGGCTGCTGCACCTCGGGGATGCATGAAAGGAGCACAGGAACAGCATGCAATAGATTATCACAGAATAGGTTAGGTAGCCACGTTCAACCACGGTGACCCTGTTTAAGTGGGTCAGCACGTCCTCCGAAGCTTGCAGGAGTGCAAAGAGCCGAATAAGTTAGCCATGCATTGAGTCTGTCCCTTCGGGGTTCGTTCTCAGATTAATCAGTTGCCTGATCCCACCATGAGGACCAAACCATACTCGCAATACTTGTTCTACAAAACGAATAAGAGAGTAGCCGAAGTCTCCACGACCTCGTTACAAAAAACGCAGCAACGTCATTGCGAGGAGGAGTAGCTGCATGCTGCAGACAAGTGTATCGTTTTGCTACCCTGTGCTCCCCTGCAGACGCTGTCTGCGCCACTACAGCTTTGACTTCTTGCCCTGTCTCTACTCCTATATACATCTTTGTTGCTTTGCAGCAAAAGCGTTTACGGTTTTCCGCATACTGCAAACAACTTCGCTGGGTTGGGAAAAGCCGTTGCTGTGCTACACTGGGATGTCAGTGCATCTCAGCTGTGCCTAATGCCGGAGTTCCACAGGCTTTCCGACATACTCTTCCCCCTTTCAGTTCCAGGTTTTCTCTATCTACTCCTTCGAGAGAAGTCTGTGCCACTCTGTTTGGGAGACTGGGTCAAGTTCGGCTACTGTTCCGAAATTCTGATTTTAAGGTCTTTTGACTAGTGCAACTCACCGTGCTCCGCTGCGAAGAGGACCAAATCAAAGGCATACCTTGTCAGGTAAGAAAAGATTATACACACTCCGTAGGACAGCTTTAAAAGCAGTAAAGGTCTCGGAAGGGCAACTAAAGGTGTAGCCGAGTTTCTTAGAAGCTGGAGCCTGCGTTCAAATTTGTCTCTATGCTGGCTACGGAAAGCTAACTGTTTACCGTCGACTACAGTGTTAGCGCACGCATCACGAGGTGCTTGGATATTGTTGCTTGTGTGGTTGCTTTCGAGACGGGAGTTGCCCTAGAAAGCCCTGAAACAACTGCCAGGCCATTACCTCATCTTTCGATCAGCCCATCGACCCTATGCCCCTGTGTTGTGGATTCCAGTTTGAGCAGGAGATCGCCACTCAGTGAATAGAAACCAAGCTTAGCTTAGCAATATGGCTCCTTATTATATTTTATACATACACTTCCGTGCAAATGGCTTTGTTCCAGCCAGACGCAGATGCCTTATGTTTTGCCCCGCAGAAGAAACAGCAATCTAGTTGGTAGTTACAGGCAAAGCGGGCAACACTGGATAAACAGAGCATTTCCGCACGCATGGTCTTTGCAAAATGTAGAGGTAAACGAGCTATTACGTCTTTTTCGGTGGATCTGCTTGTAGCAGGTGAAGCTGAAAAATTTAGTAATAATGATACTATACGACAGAATGCATGAAAGCAAGTTTGGAGTATCATAATTCCGAGCACGCAAATGTAATTCAGTCATCACTTACTATGCGTGTACAAACAAAGTACGGGTTGGGCTGTGACGCGAAACAGCACGAGGGCAAGAAGATATCTTAGCAGCAGACATGGACAAAGTCAGTCGGCCGCACTGCAAACGTGAATTGCATAAGCGCCATATTTTTCTGGAATCACCTTAGCCAGAACAAAGCGAAACATTTCACCCTCAGTAATATACCTTAGCAAGGCATATGCATAGGTTTAAACAGAACCTTTCCGCAAATTGTATTTCTGTACGAACCCCGCCGAAGTGTAAACATGTTCACACTTTACGGTTGTTTCCTCACTCTGCTTTCCACTGCTGCTTTGACAGAAGTGACGGAATGTTGTGATACGAAAACGTTCTGGGGTGAAGAAAAGGTAACACTCCCTTCCATCTACAGTGAACTCTGTAGCGGTATCAGGTCCTTGATGAAACAGCAGGCGCTAGCTGCAGATAGTGATTCTTGACGGACCTGGCGCGGCCTATGCGCTGACGGCGATACAGCAAAACAAGCAATACAACCAATTGCCGTCTTCTATCTTCGTGTTCTGCCAGTAATATCATTTACAAGCGTTCTTATAGATTCGGCATCGTTGAATGCACCAGTAGGCGTTTCCGCTGTCATAGACGATCCGTCAGGATCTACGTGCTCGCTATGCTATGGAGGCTCTAGAATTCCATGCTACTGACAACAAATCTAGGGCGCACATAACGCATACAGTGGAAAATGCATCCAAATGAGTGTGAATGCTTGCTTCACCAGCGAATTAGCTATGCATTTTCACTTCCCTGTAAACAAGCAGATACTGCGCTGCTAGAGAATGCAGTATTTTATGAATGCAGTTGAATGCAGTTCCTGCAAGGCAAATCAGCAAGCAGGAACAATGATTTGGAAAAAAAAGAATGCGCATGTGCATCTAGCGATGTTACAACTAAATGATGAACTCCATCTGTCACCCCTCATCGGCATAGTAGAACGTCCTACTCCAGGGGAGAAAGGAAACCATAGATAGGGTTAGAGACGAAGTCCTTGCCCTGCCACTCCAGCGCCTGTTCAATCTCCTTGTTGGTTCTACCACGCAGTGCCAATT
>NW_013570254.1:6856-9413 GCF_000499745.2 Eimeria mitis | reverse complement strand
ATAAATATATAAACAAATATATATATATATATATATATATATATATACATATATATATATATAGATACATACCTGCTTCTGCATAGGCGGTGGCGAGTGTAGTGAGTTGTTTAGGGTTTAGTTTATGTATACAAGCTCTAAGAAGAGGAGACAGTGTATAAATATATATATCTGTATTTATAATTTTATTTTTATTTTTTATTTGTGTTTTATAAAGAGAAGAAGCAAAGTTTACTAGGTCCCCCGGGCTGCAACTGTCTCCTTCTGTCTCCACTCGTTTTTCTATAGCAGCAAATAAACTTTTATCTATTACTCCTGCTGCAGCAAAGGCCGAGGAGACAGCAGCAACCTCAGCCATAGATAGCTGCTGCAGCAGCTGTTTTGTTTTGTTTATAAGGAGACCCCATATTATATTATCTTTCTGCTGCAGCCGGGAGAGAGACAAACAAATACAGGTGAGGTCTAGGGGTCTTTGTAGCTGCGTATACACCCGAGATACTGCATGCAGCAACGCAGCTAGCAAAGCCCCACCCTCTCTGCATGCACGAGCAGGGGGGAGAGAAGAGAGACAATGGAGACAGCATGCAACCTGGTGAGGAGACAGAAAAGGAGACAGATAAATACACCGCAGCAGCAGCTGCGGCAGCCAGCTGGGGGCCTGCTGCAGCTTTGTGAGGCCCCATAGAAGGTTAGAGGCCCCTTGGGGGTCTAGCAGCGGTACTGCTGCTGCTGCTGCATGCAGCAGCAGCACGAAACGAGGATCAGTTGATATATAAGAAACAGAAGAGACAGAGGAGGAGACAGAAAAGGAGACAGAAGAGGAGACAGAAGAGGAGACAGAAGAGACAGAAAAAGGAGACAGCAGGCGCCCCAGGCGGTAAACTGCTGTTACTGCGTTCACTGCATCTAACCCAAACACCTGAGAGAGCCTCGCGCGAGCAGCAGCAGCAGCAGCAGCAGGAGTTGCTGCTGCTGCTGCTGCTGCTGCTGCAGGTGCTGCTGTTGCTGCTGCTGCTGCTGCTGCTGCTGCTGCTGCTGCAGCAGGGCTTCCCCCCACAGCCTCTGCTGCAGCAGCTATCACCTGCAGTATAGCCTCGGGGGTACGGGCCCGCAGCAGCTGCTGCTGCGCATGCAAATGCTGCGGCGCCAGACGCTCCCATACACTCTGCTGCAGCCCCCCTGCTGCATGCGTTGCTCTCGCGATGGGGCTTTCTGTCTCAATCACCTCAACACCACCAGGGCCCCCACCAGGGGGCCCCCCAGGGGGCCCCTCACCAGGGGGGCCCCCAGGGGGCCCTTCACCAGGGGGCCCCCCAGGGGACCGCTCACCAGGGGGGCCCCCATGGGGCCCCTCAGCGGGGCTCTCGGGGGAACCTTCAAGGGGGCCCCCAGGGGGCCCCTCATGGGGGCCCCCTGAGGGTACAGAATCGAGGTCTGGGTCGTGTAAGAAAGGGTCTGGCGGCATGGGGGCCCCGTCGGGGTCCCCACCCGTATCTAGGGCCCCTGTGGGGCCCCCCTGCTGTAGGGGCCCCTGGGGGCCCCCCTCCCGGGGGGTGTATTTGTTTATCTTTGCCGATACCTCCCACCCCGCCTGCAGGTGTGAGAGGTCACGCCAATCGGGGAGGGGCCCCGTGTCTAGCTGCTGCTGTGTTGCTGCTGCTGCTGCGTCTGCTGCTGTTGCTGCTGTTGCCGCTGTTGCTGCTGCTGCTGCTGTCTCGGTTTTATGTAGAGGGGGTGAGGACCCTGCAGCAGCGCTGTATTGCATGCTTTGGGGGGCCCCTTCTTCTGTGCTGGGGGCCCCCGTCGGGGCCCCTCTGGTTCTGTGTTTTTGACTTGCTGCAGCAGCATTTGCTGCAGCAGCAGCAGCAGCATTACCTATAGCCTGAACTGTGCGTCTTGCTGCTTTCTCCTGTCGCTGCATGCGCCGCTGCTGCTCCTGCTGCAGCAGCTGCTGCCACAGAGAAGGTTGATAGAGATCCTCATCCTGCTGCAGCCCCTGTACATTGAACCTTGGCTTTCCGTATTGTCGATTGTTGCTGAGTGTTGGTACCCTTTTGGGGGCCCCCGTGGGGGCCCCCCCGGGTCCCAGGGCCCCCCCCCCCCNCCCCCCCCCGGGGGGGCCCCCCTGGGTACCCCGATGCCGGGGGCCCCTCTGGGGGCCCCCGGGGGGCCCCGACGATGCTCTACCTTGACAGCAGGCCTGTAAGAGGGGGCCCCGTACTCATCGAGGGGTACGGGGCCCTCCTCAAACATATCACCAAAGATACGGTGCTGCTCGTCCAGGCTGGTGGGGGGCCCCCCTGCTTGGGGGCCCCCCCCGGCGAGAGGTTTTGCTGCACGGGGGCCCCCCGAAACAACAACAGGGGTATCCGAGGGGGTTGAGGGGCCCCCAGGGGCCCCTCCTTTACGGGACCCTTTGTTGAGGGGCGGGGGCCCCCCAAAGTGGGCCCCCTCCTCATCAGCAGCAACCCCGGTGGGGGCCCCTTCGCCAGGGGCCCCCCCCGAGGGGGCCCCCTGCCTGGGGGCCCCCCCAGGGGGGGCCCCCTGCTTGGGGGCC
>NW_013570254.1:2880-4339 GCF_000499745.2 Eimeria mitis | reverse complement strand
TTATATATATATATATATATATATATATATATATATATATATATATTTATAAACAACAGCAGCAACAAAAAGCTTATACTAGCAGCAGCAGCAGCTGCCGCTGGTGTGTATGTAACACACCACCAACAGCAGCAGCAACACCCCCCCGCAACAGCAACAAAAACAGCAGAAATAATAAAAAAAAAATTAAAATAAAATAAAAAAAAGAAAAATAATAACAAAAAGAATAAAAATAATTGTTAATAGAGGCAAAAAAAGAGAGAAGTCGGCAGCAGCAGCAGCAGCAGCAGCAGCAGCAGCAGCACTGCTGCTGCAGCCCCCTTCTTTTCGGGGGTAGTAGGAGCGATTCGTCTGCTGCTGCTGCTGCTGCTGCTGCTGCTGCTGCTGCTGCTGCTGCTGCTGCTGCATGCGTTTATAGGAGTTGATGAGTGTATTTACCTTTTTAAATTAATTTTATTTGTTTGTTTTTGTTTTCTGTTTGCTGTTTTTTCTTTCTCGGGGCCACAACAACTTCTCTGCTGCTGCAGCAATGTGTATGCACCCCACGTGCAGCAGCAGCTCGGTTTGTACTGTCTCCTTTCTGTCTCCTTTTTATTTTTTCTGTCTCTCTTTGTTTTTGTTGTTATCTTCTTCACAAACAACTTAGCACCTCTTACTGGAGGGGCCTGGTCGCCCCGCCCCTGCAGCAGCAGCTGCTGCACGTGCTGCTGCAGCTACTGCTGCTGCTGTTGCTGCTGCTGCTGCTGCTGCTGCTGCATCTGCTGCTGCCGTTTATGCCGAGCCCTTCTCTCCCCGCAACCCACGGGGACTTCAGCAGCGATGGCCTCCCCCCAGGTCGCGCAGCAGCAGGGGGGCCCCCACTGTACCCTCTCTGTTCAAGGGGGCCCCCGGCTTTGTGTGGGGCCCCACAGCAGGGGGCTTCATCGCGCCCCCTGGATCAGCAGCAGCAGCAGCAGCAGCACCTGCAGCAGCAGTTGCAGCAGCAGATGCAGCAGCAGCTACAGGCAACAGAGAAAGCCTGGAGAGGGGGTACCCAGCACCCAAAGCAGTCTGCGCTTGCGGGGGCCCTGGGGGCCCCCCCCTCGTCTCTGCCTCTGGGGGCCCCCAGCAGCAGCCCCGGTGCTGGGGGGGCCCCCGGGGCCCCTGAAGCTCGCGGGGGGCCCCCAGGGGCCCCAGGGGGCCCCCACTCTTCTTTTAAGATAGAGTTCAAGCAGCAGGTCCCCCCCAAGCCCCCTTGCGCGATGGCCCTGAGTACCTCCCGCCCGCAGCAGCAGCAGCAGCAACAGCAGCAGCAGCAGCAGCAGCAGCAGGGTCGGCAGCAGAGGGGGGGGGGCCCCAGGGCCCCCCGATGCTCTCATTTTATGTCTGCTGCTGCTGCTGCTGCTGCAGCAGCAGCCACCGCCAAGCCCTGCGGCCCCCTCAGCCGCAAGCACTGCCACAGCGCGCCGCGCTCAGCTCG
>NW_013570254.1:0-125 GCF_000499745.2 Eimeria mitis | reverse complement strand
AGCCAGCTAGCAGCACCGTCACGAGCAGCAGACTGCTGCCGCATGAGCCGCAAGACAGCGAAAAAAAAAACCAGCGAATAAAACCAACGCAAACACAGGAGCAGAGAACTGCATGCACAGCGAAG
>NW_013570253.1:6775-9325 GCF_000499745.2 Eimeria mitis | reverse complement strand
GGGGTGGGGGGGTAGGGTCTATACACTCCGTCCAGCAACTCAGAGAACTGCAGAGACCACTCAAAGTCGCACAGATACCGCAGACACCACAGGTGGGTTTTTAGATAGCTAGCTAGCTAGCTAGCTAGCTAGCTAGCTAGCTAGCTGGGTGGGGTGGGGGGTAGGGGGGTAGGGTCTATACACTCTGTACAGCAACTCAGAGAACTACAGAGGCCCCTCAAGGTTGCTCAGATTCCACAAACACCACAGGTATTTATTCTCTTTTTATTTAGCTAGCTAGCTAGCTAGCTAGCTAGCTAGCTGGGGGGGGGGGTAGGGGGGTAGGGCCTATACACTCTGTGCAGCAACTCAGAGAACTGCAGAGACCCCGAAAGGTTGCTCAGATTCCACAAACACCACAGGTATTTATTCTCTGTCTAGCTAGCTAGCTAGCTAGCTAGCTAGCTAGCTAGCTGGCTGGGTGGGGTGGGGGGTAGGGGGGTAGGGTCTATACACTCCGTGCAACAACTCAGAGAACTGCAGAGACCACTCAAAGTCGCACAGATACCACAAACACCACAGGTATTTATTCTCTGTCTAGCTAGCTAGCTAGCTAGCTAGCTAGCTAGCTGGGTGGGTGGGTGGGCGGGTAGGGGGGTAGGGGGGTAGGGTTTATACACTCCGTGCAGCAACTCAGAGAACTGCAGAGACCCCGAAAGGTAGCTCAGACTCTGCGTATTTATTTATTTATATAGATTTAGATATTTAGCTAGCTAGCTAGCTAGCTGGCTAGCTAGCTAGCTAGCTAGCTGGATGGGGGGGGCAGGGGGTAGAGAGGGAGGGGAGGAAGCTAGGTTGGTAGCTAGCTACTTCTTTCATATATAAATATAAATATAAATAAATATAAATAAATATAAATATAAATATATATATATATATATATATATATATATACATGCATGCATGCAGGAGCAGCAAGTAACAGACTTGTTATGGTCTGACCCAACAGAGTCAGATGCAGTATTAGGGATAAAACAAATACAAACATAAAACTAAAAAAAAAAAAACTAAATAAAATAAATAAAATAAATATAAATATGTATAAATATATATCTGTGCATGCATGCATGCATGCAGGAGCAACAAGTAACAGACTTACTATGGTCTGACCCAACAGAGTCAGATGCAGTATTAGGAATAAAACAAAACGATATAAGAGACCCAGATGGAGCCGGAAAAATATATAAGTTCGGGCCGGATAGAGTGCTGGAGTTTCTTGCTGCTAACAATCTCTCTCTTATCATCAGGTTTGTTTATTTATTTATTTTATTTTATTTGTTTGTTTGTTTGTTTGTTTGTTTATTTTATTTATTTTCGTTGTTTGTTTTATTTATTTTTATACAAATTTGGGCCTGATAGGGTGCTGGAGTTTCTTGCTGCTAATAATCTCTCTCTTATCATCAGGTTTGTTTGTTTGTTTGTTTGTTTGTTTGTTTGTTTGTTTGTTTGTTTGTTTATTTTATTTGTTTGTTTGTTTGTTTGTTTGTTTGTTTGTTTTATTTATTTTTATACAAATTTGGGCCTGACAGAGTCCTTGAGTTTCTTGCTGCTAACAATCTCTCTCTTATCATCAGGTTTGTCTCTTTATTTATCTGTTTATTTACTTAGTCTCTTTATTTATTTATTTATTTATTTTGTTTATTTATTTAGTTGTTTGTTTTATTTATTTTTGTACAAATTTGGGCCTGATAGGGTGCTGGAGTTTCTTGCTGCTAACAATTTGTCTCTTATTATCAGGTTTGTTTGTTTGTTTGTTTGTTTGTTTGTTTATTTTATTTGTTTTTTTGTTTGTTTGTTTATTTGTTTGTTTTATTTATTTTGTTTGTTTGTTTGTTTATTTTATTTATTTATTTGTTTTGTTTATAATATACAAATTTGGGCCGGATAGAGTACTTGAGTTTCTTGCTGCTAACAATCTCTCTCTTATCATCAGGTTTGTTTATTTATTTATTTATTTATCTTTATTATTTATTTTATTTATTTTATTTATTTATTTAGTTGTTTATTTAGTTGTTTGTTTTATTTATTTATATACAAGTTTGGGCCTGATAGAGTCCTTGAGTTTCTTGCTGCTAACAATCTCTCTCTTATCATCAGGTTTGTTTGTCTGTTTATTTATTTATTTATTTTATTTATTTATTTATTTTATTTATATATTTATTTATTTTATTTATTTATTTATTCTATTTATTTATTTGTTTGTTAGTTTGTTTATTTGTTTTGTTTTATTATAGTAATTCATCCATAAAAATAATATTAAAAAAGAAAAAAAATTACACTCTCTAGGGTTTAGGGTTTAGGGTTTAGGGTTTAGGGTTTAGGGTTTAGGGTTTAGGGTTTACGTTGCAGAGCACATGAATGCGTGATGGATGGATTTGAGCGTTTTGCGGGGGGCAAGCTGATTACTCTCTTCTCTGGTCCGTAAACCCTAAACCCTAAACCCTAAACCCTCTAAACCCTCAGCTGTATAATGATAGTCAATAAGCCCCTTCCTAAACCCTAAACCCTAAA
>NW_013570253.1:5367-6685 GCF_000499745.2 Eimeria mitis | reverse complement strand
AAAAAATATATATATATATATATATATATATATATAGTGATAAAATTTGAGGGTTTAGGGTTTAGGGTTTAGGGTTTAGGGTTTTGGGGTGTATATGCAGCAACAAACTACTGCAACCACCACCAGAACGCTGGGGCTTTATTATACATAAGAAGAGACCTCACCATCATACCTAAACTCATCTATCCCGCTAACGCTCTCTCGCAGTATAACACTTGGTGGGGCTGCATGCATCCATGCATGCATGCATGCATGCATGCATGCATGCATGCATGCATGCATGCATGCAGTGTATGTATACGTATGCATGCATGCATGCAGTGTATGTTTATGTATGCATGCATGCATGTGGTGTATGTATGCATGCATGCAGTGGATGTATGTATGCATGCATGCAGTGGATGTATATGCATGTATGCATGCAGTGTATGTATATATATGCATGAATGCATGCATGCATGCATGCAGTGCATGCATGGTGTGATGGGGTGTACGTACACCTCAGCTGGCTGTGGTGTTGGTTGTTATTAAAGGGGAAATGCTATATATGCTACTGCTGCTGCTACTGCTGCTGCTGCTACTGCTGCTGCTGTTGCTGCTGCTGCTGCTGCTGCTGCTGCTGCTGCTGCTGCTGCTGCTGCTGCAGGGATGAGCGCATGACGGAGCTGCGGCCGCCGACGCCGCCGCGGGCCCCACCGCAGATGCGAGAAGAACACGACTTTGATTGATATGCATGCATGCATGCATGCATGCACGCTGCATGCATGCATGCATGCACGCTGCATGCATGCATGCATGCATGCATGCATGCATGCAGATGAATACATACACAAAGGCATGCATCAATGCATGCATTGTATACACACTATATGCATGCATGCATGCATGCATGTATGTACACTAGTTGCATGCATGTACACCGCATGTGTGCATGCATGCATGTACAGCGCATGCATGCATGCATGCATGCATGTACACCGCATGCATGCATGCATGCATGTACACCGCATGCATGCATGCATGCATGTACACCGCATGCATGCATGCATGCATGTACACCGCATGCGTGCATGCATGCATGTACACTGCATGCATGCATGCATGCATGCATGCATGTAGAGCGAAGTGGGAAGATTGGGAGTTTCTTGTCACCCGTTATTTTTTCATCAACTGAAAAGAGATTTCTGTTGTTTGTTTTATTTATTTATTTTTGTTGTCGTGTTTTATTTTATTTATATTTTTTATTTTTTTTTTGTTTTTTTTTGTCTCCTTTCTCTGTCTCTTTTTTTCTCTGCTGCTTCTCTCTATTTACTTCTCT
>NW_013570253.1:4744-5282 GCF_000499745.2 Eimeria mitis | reverse complement strand
TATATATATATATATATATATATATATATATATATATATATATATATATATATATATATATATACTTGCTAGCTAGATATACATTTCTATGGATGCATGCAACGCCGTATACAGCAGAAAAGAAAACTATAAACTGTTCAAAGCAAAGCAACAAATGCATCTCTTACGTCCTCAACCGACATGCATGCATGCATGCATGCATGCATGCATCGACACATGCATGCATGCATGCATGCATGCAGATATACATGCATGCATGCATGCATGCATGCGGCAGCCCCAAGGTAGAGGCCGTTGGGGGTCTTTTGGATGCCTCAGAGAGTTCTGTAACCGCTCAAGCCCCAACGGCTTGCATGCATGCATGCATGCGCTGCATGCATGCATGCACGCATGCACGCATGCATGCATGCATGCATGCATGCAACACCTTAGTTATTTATGCATGCATGCATGCATGCATATGTTTCTACCCCCAGCCCCAAAGAAAACAACACACACACCTATGCATGCACACATACATACATACATATACATATAC
>NW_013570253.1:4268-4659 GCF_000499745.2 Eimeria mitis | reverse complement strand
TATATATATATATATATATATATATATAAACATCTACCCACCCCCCGCATGCGTCTCTCTGTTCCTCTCTTTTCTCTAACCACAACAACAAACACACAAATATATATTCTAGTTTACATAAACATATAAAGATAAATATATTAAAATAAATATATAAATATAAATATATTTATATAAACTAAAAATCAGGGCCCCTAGATAGAACCTCAGCAGCACGGGGCCCTATAAAGACGGTGTGTTCTGCTTGTGAGGTAAATGAGCCATTTATATCAGAGAGAGGAGGATAAGGAGTTATTATATTTGCTTTTACTAGCTGCTGAAGAGACAGCTGATGAGATACAGCCCCAAGCGCATGCAACCAGCGACGACAAAACGCTAAAGTCCCAAAATG
>NW_013570253.1:3826-4242 GCF_000499745.2 Eimeria mitis | reverse complement strand
TTTTTTTTTTTTTTTTTTTTTTTTTTTTTTTTTTTTTTTTTTTTTTTATTTATTTAAGAGAGAGAGATAGAACTTTATTCAGTTGTTTTATTTATTTTATTTTTTTAATTAGATTTAATATATTTTATAATATATAATAATACAATAATATCATTAACTTACTAATTTATTTATTTTATTTATTTATTTATTTATTTTATTTATTTATTTATTTATTTTTCTGAGGGAGACAAACCCCACCGAAAAGTTTTTTTTATATAACAACAAAAACACCAAAATTTATATTTTTTTTTGCATAAACATAATTAAATAAAAATAAATAAATAAAATATATTATAAATACCTCTCTATATATTTTTTTTATTTATAAAATAAATAAATAAATAAATAAATAAAATATAATATAATTACCTCAT
>NW_013570253.1:3628-3790 GCF_000499745.2 Eimeria mitis | reverse complement strand
TTTTTTTTTTTTTTTTTTATAAAACAACAAAAACACCAAAATTTATATTTTTTTTTGCATAAACATAATAAAATAAAAATAAATAAATAAAATAAAATATAATTACCTCATCAATAACCTTTAAGAGGTCTTTAGTTGATTTTAATCTGAGAGGGACAAACC
>NW_013570253.1:3047-3616 GCF_000499745.2 Eimeria mitis | reverse complement strand
TTTTTTTTTTTTTTTTTTTTTTTTTTTTTTTTTTTTTTTTTTTTTTTTTTTTTTTTTTTTTTATATAACAATAAATACACCAAAATTTATATTTTTTTTACATAAATATAATTATATTATATTATATAAATAAAATATAATATATTTACCTCATCAATAACTTTTAATAGGTCTTTAGTTGATTTTAATCTGAGAGGGACAAACCCCACATTGAAGTTTTTCATATAGTGGGAGCAGTCTCCTGTCTCCTGTACTGTCCCTCTTCCTGTTGTTGCAAATGTTTCTATTGCATATACTTCTCCTTCCTCCATTATATTATATGTATTGTTGCTGTGGTTTACACTCTTTACTATAGGGACTGATTTGCCTGCAACAAAAAAATAAATAAATAAATAAATTTATATTTATCTCTATCTTTTTTCCTTTTTTTTTATGTATCTATTGATGTATTTATATTTATATTTGTATTTATATTTATATTTTTATTTATTTTTTTATTTTTATTTATTTTTATATTATATGAATTGTTGCTGTGGTTTACACTCTTTACTATAGGGACTGATTTGCCT
>NW_013570253.1:1088-2889 GCF_000499745.2 Eimeria mitis | reverse complement strand
ATATTTATATTTATATTTATATTTATATTTATATTTATATTTATATTTATATTTATTTATATTTATTTATATTTATGTTTATATGAGGCGTTGCTGTGGTTTACTCTCTTTAGTGCAAAAGACAAACAAATAAATAAATATATATTTTATATTTATTTTTGTTTTATTTGTTTTCTTTTTATTTATTTATTTAGGGTTTTAAGGCTAATCAATTAGGGTTTAGGGTTTAGGGTTTAGGGTTTACATATGTAATAAATTAGGGTTTAGTTCTAAACCCTAAAAAATTAGGGTTTAGGGTTTACAAATTAGGGTTTACATATGTTATGAATTAGGGTTTACATCTCTAAACCCTAATAAATAAGGGTTTACACATATAAAAAAATTAGGGTTTAGGGTTTGTGTATATATAAAGTATAGAATTAGGGTTTACGCACACACAGAAAACTAGGGTTTGAGCGTGTGAAAAAAAACGAGGGTTTAGTGTTTTTTTCTGGTTTTTTCGTGTGTATTAGGGTTTATGAGGGTTTATGAGGGTTTAGGGTTTAGAGACGAACCTGCATGTATTCTATAAGGAGCAATAGAATGGCCAGTTAGGTTTTTTATTGGTTTTATATTTAGGGTTTGGTTGTTTATATTTATTTCGTATGAACATATCGTCTCCTCTATTATACACCCCAATTCAGAGAGACGAGCATCTACACCTGCTGCACGTAAACCCTCGTTTGTTGCATCCTAAACAACACACACACAAACCCTAAACCCTAAACCCTCGTAAACCCTAAACCCTCGTAAACCCTAAACCCTCGTTTAGCGCGATGAAAGCTTTCTACAGACACCACATCACACTAATCCTAAACCCTAAACCCTTGTTTGTTGCATCCTAAACAGTACACACGAAACCCTAAACCCTAAACCCTAAACCCTCATATTCTATAAACCCTAAACCCTCGTTTCGTGCAACGAGAGCTGTCTATAGACACCACAAAACCCTAAACCCTAATCGTAAACCCTAAAAAAATAAATAAGTGTATCATCGCCGTATTAAAAGGAATATAAAGGATAATCTATGCAGATAATCATAAACCCTAAACCCTCATAAACCCTCATAAACCCTAATAAACCCTCATAAACCCTAATAAACCCCCACAAACCCCAATAAACCCTAATAAACCCTACTAAACCCCAACAACCCCTAACCCCTCAATAAACCCTACTAAACCCTAAACCCTACTAAACCCTAAACCCTACTAAACCCTAAACCCTAAACCCTAACCTTGGTTGCTTGTATAAGAGGATCGAACTGGGGGTCAAAGGCGACAGAGAAAGCGCAGTCGATGATGCGGCCCCTCACTTGAACCCCAAAATCTAGCTTGCATATGTCCCCTGCATGCATGCAAACCCTAAACCCTAAACCCTAAACCCTCACAAACCCTAAACCCTCAAAAACCCTAAACCCTCAAAAACCCTAATAAACAAGAATAAACACGGATAAACACGAATAAACACGAATAAATACTAATAAACCCTCATAAACCCTAATAAACCCTAACGAACCCTCCTAAACCCCCGTAAACCCTCATAAACCCTAATAAACCCTCATAAACCCTAAACCCTTCTAAACCCTAACCTTGTCCTAGAATTCTATCTTCTCCAGGATTAGGTGTATAATGTGCAGCACACTCATTGAGAGAACACCCCGTCGGGAACCCTTTTCCTTTTTCTGTTTTTTTTGCTTTTATTAATTTTTCTGTTTTTTCTTCGATTTGGTTACATAAATTTGTTAGTGATATACCAGGATGTA
>NW_013570253.1:0-131 GCF_000499745.2 Eimeria mitis | reverse complement strand
ATATATACAAACAGAAAGACAAAGACAGAACCAAAAAAGTTCACATCTTGATCTCATCTCAAAAAAAAAATAAACCCTAAACCCTAAACCCTAAACCCTAAACCCTAAACCCTAGAAACTGGTTTTTATCT
>NW_013570252.1:9704-9955 GCF_000499745.2 Eimeria mitis | reverse complement strand
GTGTAGAAGGAGCTTGGTGATGCCATTTTATTTAAATTTTAATTTTAAAATTAAAAGAGTTTAAAGAATTCAAAGAAATATAAAAGTTTATAGCCTTCAATAAAGCAGAGAAAAGAAAAAGAAACACAGAGGAGGGGGCAGCCAATGGTTGCGCTGTGCTGGTGTTGAGGCGATCGAGACGAAAGCCACAGTAACGGGGTTTATTGGGGGGAGGAAAATGCGTGAAAGGGAATAAATATTAAAATAAAGAA
>NW_013570252.1:7942-9621 GCF_000499745.2 Eimeria mitis | reverse complement strand
CAGCAGCAGATGCAGCTAGGCGAAGGATGCGGCTCGCTGCCGGCGGCTCGCTGCTGCTGCGCTCCGCCTGCAATCTGTTGGTAATTTGCATTTATTTTATCAATATTTTAATTTTTATTTGTTGAAAAGTATTTTAAAACTCTCAGAAAGTTATTTTATATTTCAACTCAAAAATTTTACGCAGCCTAGCCGCCGCCGATGTTCGCCCGGTGGCTGTTTGCACACCGTCTATGGGTATCCACAGGATCCTGTAGGGTTGTAAAATACCGCAAAATAAATCAAATTTGTCTCGAATTAGTTCTTTTAAAACAAATTTAGTTATTTTGTTTATTTAATTTCGCTTTAAAACGAAAACAATAGACGGAAAAATGCATATGCAACACCGAAAGCAAGTCGAGCCGGCAGTGGTCCTGAGGCTGTCGTCCACTCGCGCCTTCTGCACACCACCACACTGTGAGGAGTCAGGGGGTTAAATCTATCGAAAGAGAAAAGTTTATTTCTTTTTATTTTATTTATTTTTATTGTTTTTAATTGTTGAAATAGTCCGCGTAAAATAAAATACTATTTGTTTCGTCTTTTTTCCTTGTCTTAAAGCAACAATATATATGGCGTAGGCGCCGACGACGCTGCGTACAACAGCCAGCAGCAGAAACGAAACTGAATAAATTAACATTTTTTATGAATCAATTCAACAAAAAAATTAATTTAGAATATTTAAGAAAAACTCTAAACACTTTTTTTGATTTAAATTATTAAACACAATGAAAAGCAAAATATTGAATTTGTCTTATATATCATCGTCGATACACCTGCAACGCTATACATATTTCGTTGAGTAAAGGAAACCAGCGAAGTTTTGTGTATAAATGAGAGTTTTATTTGATTAAAATTATTTTCTTTTTATAATGGAGTTGAACAAACGATGAAAAACTTTATTTTTTTCCTTTTCTTTCTCTGTATTCTTTCTTTCTCGCCGGTTGCTAGAGGCGAACCCAAAGAAACACCTGAAACGTGCAAGCTGGGTCATCGAGGTCTTCTATTTCATCTTCGAAATAAAAAGGAGATTTCAAGCAAAAACAAAAAGAATACTGCAAAAGAAATTAAAAAAGGTAAATTAAATGAAACTAATGAAGCTATTCCGCGTGAAAATACAAAAAATTATTCAACAGAAAAAGGCGAAGAAACTGAAAAAAAAGAAACAAAAAATGATATTTCAAAAGGATGCAAAGTTACTGCAATTTTAAAAAAAAATTGCTTGAAGTTACTGCGGTATTTGAATATGAATATGAATCAATAGAAACGAAACTTTAATAAAATATACGATGAAACCAGGGGAAATAAGGAGTATAAAACGATCGATTTGGGTTTGTTTAATTCATATTTTTTAATTTAAATTTATAAATTTAATTTAATTTAATTTATTTAATTTATTTTTCGCTTTAGAGTCAATTGAAACACCTTTGCATATTCTACCGAACGACGAAACCTGCATCGCTATCAAGCATGCTCAACAGGATGAACCGGATATTCTATGGTGAGCATTTTTTGATGATTTCTGTAAATTTATTTAAATTTTTTAAAAATTTAAATTAAATTAATTCAATAAATTTAATTTAAATTATTTTTCTGTTTTTTTTTAATTTATTTTCTCCGGTTTCAGCTGCGAGAACACAAGCTGT
>NW_013570252.1:5723-7842 GCF_000499745.2 Eimeria mitis | reverse complement strand
TGTAAATTTATTTAAATTTTTTAAAAATTTAAATTAAATTAATTCAATAAATTTAATTTAAATTATTTTTATGTTTTTTTTTAATTTATTTTCTCCGGTTTCAGCTGCGAGAACACAAGCTGCCGCGACGAGTGGGTGAGGTATTCAACTTCTGCACTACTGAAACCAGAAAAAATATTTATGTATTTACGATAAAATATTTATATATTTGAGTTTATTTTCTGAAATATATGTATATTTTCAATTAAATAAACATAATTTAATGTTTTTTTTATTTATTTTTTATTTTTTTTTTCTGCAGTGGCTCGCTATAACCAAACAAATTCTATGCCTACATATCGGCCCCATGAGAAACGAAGTAGCCGGGGAGCCCCCTCTAGAGATAGAACAGAGAGAGGTGAGTGCATTTGTTTAAGTATTAAATAAAATAAATTATAATTAAATAAATTAAATTAAATTAAATATATTATAAAAGGAGTTTTAATTATATTATACGAAAATAAAGTAATTCAAATAAATATATCACACAAAAATAAAATATATTATAATTAAATAAATTAAATCAAATATATTATAAAAGGAGTTTTAATTATATTATACGAAAATAAAATAATTAAAATATATATAACACACATAATTTTTAAAAATTTTTGATTTCAGTATATATAGCTATTTATTATTTTTTAATAATAATATTGTTAGTATTATATTTATTTTTTTTGTATATAATTATACGCACTCTATTACTAAAACAAATTCTTTTTCTTTCTTTTTTAAACTCTTTCTATCTCCGTTTACTTTGTTATTTAAAAAAAAAAAATAAAATTTATAAAAATAATAATAATGAATATAAAACCAATAACAATAATAATAATATAATAATACTATTTATGATTTAAAAAATAATTTATAATTTAAAAAAACAAAATTAAATTTTTTTTTAATTTTTTGCTGCTGCAGATACTAGAGAAAGTCATCGAAAAACCCGAAAAGGGTGGAATCACAATTCATATAGACAAGGTGAGAAAAAATACAATAAAAAAATAAATAAATAATTTTAAAAAAATAAATACATATGTATATATATATATATATATGTATATTCGTTTATTTATTTTATTTATTTATTTATTTTTATTATAACAAGTTTATTTCCTTGGTCTAATTTATATATTCTCTATAATGCATTCTTTTTCAACAAAATATTCATATTTTTATTTAAATATAAAATATATTTAATTACTTTTTTATTTAAATATAATGTTTATTATAATTCCTTTTCTTTTTTATTTTACTTATAAAGGATATTTATATAACCCATTTATTTTTAATTCTATTTAAGAAAAAAAAAAATAAATTTTTATTTTTATTTTTTTTTATTTTTAGGGGCAAATGCCTGCGGAGCCAATTTTGTCGATTTTGCCGAAATTTCAGCAAATTTCTTCAAAACGACGAAAATTGAAATTTCTGTCGACGCAAACAAAAATAAATAATTAAATTTTTTTTTAATATTTTATTATTTTATATATTTATAAATAAATTTATAAATATATAAATTAATAAATAAAATAAATAAAATAGTCAATAGAAATAATGATCAGTAAGAAAACAAAATTAAATAAGTAAATAGGTAAAACAAAAATAAATAGATAAATAAACAATATTAAATTATTAAGTTAGAATGAAAATAAATAAATTAAATAGATTAAATAATAAATAGAAACAGTAATAAATAAATAAATAAATAAACATGTTTGTTTAATGATGATTGAAAAGAATAATAAATAAAAAAAAAATAAAATATAATAAGAAATACCATAAAAAGAAATTGGTAACAAACAAAAGTAACTGATATTATAGATAAATAAATAGTAAAAATGGATATGTATAGACGCTAGACAATAAATATCAATAAAAAGTAACAAAAAAAAATAAAAATAAAAACGATAAGTAGAAAATAAGAAATGACAATAAACATATTAATAATAAATAGCAGTAAATAAATAATTATATTTATAATAAATAATATAAATTAATAAATAACAAATAAAAACAACAAAAAAATCCTAGATAACAATAAATAAATAAATAGGAAACATAAAAAAACAAAAATAAATAA
>NW_013570252.1:4547-5623 GCF_000499745.2 Eimeria mitis | reverse complement strand
TATATATATATATATATATATATATATATAGACGCTAAATAATAAATATCAATAAAAAGCAACCAAAAGAAAAATTCAAAGTAAAAACGATAAGTAGAAAAAAACAAATAACAATAAACATATTAAAAATAAATAGAAATGAATAAATAATTATATTTATAATAAATAATATAAATTAATAAATAACAAATAAAAACGACAAATAAATTCTAAATCAAAATAAATAAATAAATAGGAAACATAAAAAAAACAAAAATAAATATATAATAAATAACAATAGACAAAATAAAAGATACGAAACAAAAAGAAAAAGAGTAAACAGCAAACGCTATTTTAAAAAATAATAAACAGTAGATAGATATAAACAACAAAAAATAAAAAAAACAAAAAAGAATAAACAAAAGAGAATAAAATAAAATATAAAAACTTTTTCTATTTGTTTTATATTTTAAATAGATGAGAAGACTGTCTTTCTTTGTTTGCTTTATAAACAAAAAAAAGAAAAAAAAGAAAAAAAAGAAAAAAAAGAGAAGCCGCGTTTTTGTTTTTTTGTTTATATTAAATATAAGAAATAACAAATAATATTATTTTTAGTTTATACTCGTTGTTTTATTTTATTTTGTTTTGTTTTTTATTTTATCTTATTTTATATATTTTAATTTTTTTAGTTTTTAATTTATGTAGCTGTATGTACACCCCAACAGAGTAAAAGAAGAGGCCCCCATATATCTTTTTCTTTTTTTTTTTTTTATTTCTTTTTCTTTTTTTTTTGTTTCTGTCTCCTCCTGTTTTATATAATAATAATAATATAAATAGTTTATTGTTGTTATATTTTATATAATAATATAAATAATAAAATAATATAAATAATAAAATTATATTTTTTATCGTGCTTGGGGTTGTTTCTTTTTTTCTTTTTTTTTGTTTATTTTTAGGTTTTGTTGCAGTCTTAGGATTCTATATAATTTTTTATTTTTATTTTTATTTTTAATTTATTTCTCTCTTTATCTTAATTATATTTTTCTTTTTTTATTTGAATTGTCTCTGTCTTTGTGTATATCTCTGTGTTTTTGTTT
>NW_013570252.1:3523-4287 GCF_000499745.2 Eimeria mitis | reverse complement strand
ATGGGGCCTCCTAGGTAGCTCATTCGAAGCGAGGAGCTGAAAAAGGTTTTTTAATTTTAAAACAAAAACAGCATTTTGTGTATTTTCTGTTTTATTTTCTTTTTTTATTTTTGTTTTTTCTGTTTTTTCTTTTTCTATTTCATTTATTTCAATATCTCTACTAACAAACATTTGACCCCTAAAAGGAGAATCCATGCAGGGTATTAAAGCAACAGAAATAGTTTTATTATTATTATAATTTTTATTGTTTTTATTTATATTTTTATTTTTTTCTCGGGTGTATATACAGCTCATTGTATTCAAAGGAGAAAAATAACAAACTCCACTCTCTACAGCATCAGCTGGCTCTCTCAGGGGTTCTAGGGCCCCAAGCTCTGCTGCTGCATGCAGCAGCAGCTGCAGCAGCTGTTTTCCTTTTTCTTGTTTTAATAAAATATTTATAACACCATCTATATCATTCTCTATTCGTGAATGTAGCAATACGCTACTTAGAGAAAAATAAGGGGCTCTTCTCTGCTTCTCCTCCATCTTATTCTTCTCTTTATATTTTTTATTTTAATTTAATTAATTTAAAAAGAAAAAGAAAAAAAAGAAAAAAAGAAAAAAGAAAGAAAATGAAAGAAAAAAAGAAAAGAAAGAAACAAGAAACGGAAAATATAAAGGGGATCAATATGATGATTTGAGTAGCAAATAAAATGCGATTAAAATAATTAAGAGAAATATATTATTTAAATAAAATAATATTTAAAAAGAAATAAAAAAAT
>NW_013570252.1:2815-3423 GCF_000499745.2 Eimeria mitis | reverse complement strand
ATTTTTTATTTTAATTTAATTAATTTAAAAAGAAAAAGAAAAAAAAGAAAAAAAGAAAAAAGAAAGAAAAAGAAAGAAAAAAAGAAAAGAAAGAAACAAGAAACGGAAAATATTAAGCGGATCGATATGATGCTTTGAATAGCAAATAAAATGCGATTAAAATAATTAAGAGAATTATATTATTTAAATAAAATAATATTTAAAAAGAAATAAAAAAATAAAAAAATAAAAAAAGAATAAAATTTCATATGATGCAAATTCAGGTGTACAGACACCGCGGCACGGGCGAGGCGAGCAGCGGCGCCCTCAGCACAGATCCATCATTTATGCGTGAAAATACAAAAAAAAAAACAGAAATATAAATAAAATATATTTATTTTATTTTAAAAAATAAAAAATAAATTAATTTACTCTTTTTTTTCCTTTTTTCTCTGATTTTTTTCACAAACACACCCCAGCCTGCCCCCGCCGCCAGGTGTCGATACACCGCAGCCAATCGAAATGAAATTTCACTATAAGCCTCAAAAGCAGAATTAAATAAAAAATATAAAAATAATATTTTGTTTTTTTTATTTATTTAAATTAAAAAATAATATTTTATTGAAATC
>NW_013570252.1:2174-2715 GCF_000499745.2 Eimeria mitis | reverse complement strand
CACAGATCCATCATTTATGCGTGAAAAAACAAAAAAACAAAAAGAAATATAAATAAAATATATTTATTTTATTTTAATAAATAAAAATTAAATTAATTTACTCTTTTTTTTCCCTTTTTCTCTGATTTTTTTCACAAACACCCCCCAGCCTGCCCCCGCCGCCAGGTGTCGATACACCGCAGCCAATCGAAATGAAATTTCATTATAAGCCTCAAAAGCAGAATTAAATAAAAATATAAAAATAATATTTTGTTTTTTTTATTTATTTAAATTAAAAAATAATATTTTATTGAAATATTTTATCGTTATAAACAATATATAAGTGCTCTTCTGCCCCGGCTCCATCATACAGCTCGAGCGGCTACACTAAACCCTAAACCCTAAACCCTAAACCCTAAAAAACCTAAACCCTAAACCCTAAACTCTAAACCAAAACCCTTCAATTCTAGACCCTAAACCCTAAACCCTAAACTCTAAACCCTAAACCCTCAACACCAAACCCTAAACCCTTAAAAAAAGGAGAAAGCAGTATTACCCTAGT
>NW_013570252.1:833-1059 GCF_000499745.2 Eimeria mitis | reverse complement strand
AAACCCTAAACCCTAAACCCTAAACCCCCCTATTCAGGGGTTGCTGCAAATGAGGGTTTAGGGTTTGAGGCGTCGACCCCAATTCACTAAACCCTCGTCTAGGGTTTAGGGTTTACCTCTAAACCCTAAACCCTAAACCCTAAACCCTAAAAAGCAGAATTTCCCTCAAAGGATTCAAACTAAAAACAACGGCGGAGCATTAAAAAAAAAAAAAGAAAACCAACAT
>NW_013570252.1:485-733 GCF_000499745.2 Eimeria mitis | reverse complement strand
TAAACCCTAAACCCTAAACCCTAAATACAAAAAAGATAACATTGATGAATCCTTGGTGTTTTATGTTTTTAATTATTTTATTATTATAAATTATTTTTAGGGTTTAGGGTTTAGGGGACAGCCGCAGCTGTACATAAACCCTAAACCCTAAACCCTAAACCCCCCTATTCAGGGGTTGCTGCAAATGAGGGTTTAGGGTTTGAGGTGTCGACCCTAATTCACTAAACCCTCGTCTAGGGTTTAGGGTC
>NW_013570252.1:349-458 GCF_000499745.2 Eimeria mitis | reverse complement strand
TAGCTTACTCCCACATCTTCGGATCGAGCCGTGATTTGAAGGGTTTGCCGCATCTGCATAAAACAACAATAACAACACCAAAACCCTAAACCCTAAACCCTAAACCCTA
>NW_013570252.1:0-249 GCF_000499745.2 Eimeria mitis | reverse complement strand
CAAAACACACCCCAAACCCTAAACCCTAAACCCTAATAAACCCTAAACCCTAATAAACCCTAAACCCTAAACCCTAATTTTTGCGAGGAGAGAGAGAGGGTTTAGCTTACTCCCACATCTTCGGATCGAGCCGCGATTTGAAGGGTTTGCCGCATCTGCATAAAACAACAATCACGACACCAAAACCCTAAACCCTAAACCCTAAACCCTAAACCCTAAAACCCTAAACCCTAAACCCTAAACCCTAAA
>NW_013570251.1:7023-9328 GCF_000499745.2 Eimeria mitis | reverse complement strand
TATATATATATATATATATAATCTTTATTATATAATTATATTAAGAATAAAATAATTATTTTTTATAGTAACAAATCAACTATAACGCAGGTGTATGTAAGCCAAGCAGAGAACAGGTACTCTATGTATATATTTTTTATTTATTTCTTCTCTATCTCTCTTCTTGTTATTTATCTATAACTTAAATATATTTTATATAAAATAATATATTATATTTAAATTATTTTTTCTCTATTTCTTCTTTTTTTCTGTTTATATAACTCCCTACATTCTATTGCTTGAGCTGTACATACACCTCAGCTACGGTTTCCTTCATCTGTATATATTTATTATATAAATAAAATTATATTTTACTATTGTAATATAATTAAAAAATAATATATTAATTATAAAAATAGTAAATATAAAAGCGGCGAAAAACTTAAACAACAAAGATGAATTGTTGCTGCTGCTCCATATGAGGTGTACGTGCATATACACCCCAAATACAGCAGCAATAGCAGCAGCAGCAGCAGCAGCAGCAGCTGCTGCTGCAGCAGCACTTGCTGCTGCAGCCGTTGCTGCTGCTGTGTAACTGCTGAGTCAAGAGATATTATATAATACTGGCGACAAGAGAACTGCTGCAGAGTATATTATAATAGGTTTTAATTGGGGTGTATATACACCGGAGCACGCACACACACACACGGTAGCAGCTGCTGCAGCAGCGTCTGGCTGTTGCAGCATAAAATATGAAAGAAAGGTATCAAAAGAAGTGATTTTTTTTATATAAATAATATTAATAAATTTATATTTACATATATTGAGAGAATCTCTCTGAAACTCTCTCTACATGTGCTGATGTTATTGCCTCTATATATGCATCAACCGCGCTATGCACCGGCTCCTTCGGCTTGAAACCAAAATTTTGTAGTATTTCACCGACAGCTTGTCTATTAACTTCTATAAGAGAATCTTTGAGTTTTTTCATGTGTATTCTGTATTCTTTTTCTTCTTCTGCACTGACACCTGAATCTATCTTTGTCGCTATATCCTCCATTTCATTTATAATTTTTGTTGTCATCTTCTCGCTATTCAACGCTGCATCTATTGCTGCTATTGCTTCATCTGCTGCTTTATTATCTGGATGTATTTGTTTTAATATAGATTTTATAAATACACCGGCAGCATCTAGCTTAGATTCTACTGTATTGTCACCCTCACCAAGAAACTCAAACAGCTTTCCTACTGCATTCAGACCCTGTACAGCCATCTGTCCCGGTGATACATTTTCTTCTCTATCACCACCCTCAGCACAAAATACAGATGAAGAAGATAACAACAACCCCACCACTGGCGCAAATACACGCAGAGATCGCATTGTATATATATAGAGGGAGAAAGAAACCCCGATCAGTAAGGAGGAGGCGGCGAGTAGGCTGGGGTAGAAAGCCAGAAAAAAAGAGGAATATAGAGAAAATATAAACGGTTTTTTATTAATTTAAACAAAATATCGAGAAAATAAACAAAAATACAAACATATATGCAGCAACAAACAAACAAAACAAACAAACAACAGCTGATGCTCAGGGGGTGCCGCACCCCAGTGAACCTCTCTGTGTCCGTCTCCTGCGCCAGCCCCGCGTCATTGATCGATGGTTTTCTTCTTTTTCTTTTTATTTTATTGTATTTATGTTTTATTTTATCTTTTTTCACTTTTTATTCGACTTTTATTGACCCTATTAAGCACCCTTGCAACAAAACGGCTACACACACGCCCCGCCGCCGCTGCGCACGGGGTGCACTGCACGATACAGGCGTGGGTTTCTTTCTTGTATTTCTTCTTTTTTGAATTTATTTTTCTTTTTTTGGTGTTTTTAATCATTTAAATCAGATAATTTCATTTATTATAACATAAATTCAGCTGTAGATGCAGCAACCCCAGCAGGCAGCCAAGCAGCACAGCCAGCGAGCGATACACTCCAGCAGCCCCTCCCTAATGCAACAATAAAACTCTTTATGATTATATAAATATAAAATAATAAACAAAATATTAATTAAATAATTTAATAATTTAATAATATTATATTTAAAAAGTTAACAGAAAAATAAATCGGAACTGCTGGGGGCAATACAATACAGCAGGTAGTACAAAACTAATAAAATAAAATATTGAATATAAATATATATTATTTTATTTAAAATTATATTAAATAAAATATTTGTAAAATATGTTGATAGATACGATATATCTATTCATGTAATCCACTGTTATATATTACATATAGCAATGTACCACATAATATATTAGTATATAACTTTATTC
>NW_013570251.1:5043-6992 GCF_000499745.2 Eimeria mitis | reverse complement strand
TATATATATATATATATATATATATATATATATATATATATATATATATACTAAAGTATTATGCTAATATATTATATTAAACATAAACCGCCTCCTAGGCACCACGACCAAATGGCGTGCATTTAATTGAGAGAGGAGACAGAAGAAAAATATATTTAAATATATTATTTTTCTGTTTATTTCGGTTTGTTTTTCTCTGTCTTCATTCTTTATCTTAACTTGTATCTGCATCAATACAATATTATATTTATATTTATTTATACTTTTTCTTGACTATACTCAGCTAGCTATGCTGCTGATGCATGCATGCATTGGGGGCTCTGTACACAGACGCATGCTTCACCCAAGCCCCATTCTGCTGCATGCAGCTATCTTAACTTGAATTTTATACAACTGATTACAGCTTTCTTTGTTTTACAATAGCCACCATGCACAGAGAGAGAGAGAAAGAAAGGGGAATACATATAATAATAAGGTGCTTTTAAACCCAGTAAGTAGGGTTTAGGGTTTAGGGTTTAGGGTTTAGGCTTCACAGAGAGGGAGGAACACATCTAATGCTAATATACAAGATGCTGCTGATGCAATACAGCATTTCATATTCTCTCTCTCCCCCTTTCTCTCTCTCTCACTCTCCTTACAATATATATATATATATATATATATATATTATATATGTATCGTACTTGAATAAAAACAATGAGAGAGCAGTTGATAGACGCAGCTGTGTGCTGAGCATTTCATACTCTGTTTCTTTTTTTCATTTCCTATGATGCGATCGCTAGAAAAGAAGGAAATTCATAAAAAATAAATTTAATTTTAATATAATTCAAAAAAATAATAAATTATAAAAGTTTTTTGTTTTTATTATAACTGTAAAAAAGAAACTCGCAAGCAAAGAGTTTGCTTGAGCGTGGTCTCTGCAGCACCAGCGGAGTTTTTTCGCCGATTTAATTTAAATTTTTCAAAAATTTTAATTAATTAATTAAATAATTAATTTGATAATTAATAAAATAATATATTATTGAATAGGCAGCGCATACAGAGCGTTCTAATTCATGTATGAATGGTAAGGATCAATCAACTTGTATAGAGTATAATTTTGCACGTTGATCGTGAATCTATGAATTTATAAATTAATAAACTAAATTATGAAATTATTTATAAAATTTTAGAAATAATTTAATGAATAAATTAATAAAATAAAATCACCAAATGCAGCAGTTTCCTCTTGGCTCATCTGCTTCACCCGCAATGCAGAAGGTATATGTATACTACACGCTTCATGTTGTATTGAAACCGAAACGACGGCCAAAATGTGTTTTTTAATTTGCATTTTTTAAATTTTAATTTTTTAAAAGAAAAGAAATATAATTGGAAGGCTGAAAAAAGAAAGAAATGTATTGCGGCCAGTGCTCAGGGTGGTTCAACAAACAACACACAGAATGATGCATATTAAAGCATCAATAGAAAACTTTCGTTCGCGTTTAAATAAACAAACTTACTCTGGTATTTATTTTTATTGTTTTTTTGTTTAATTATTTCAAATATACTCTCAATCAATGCACTTTTTCTTTGGTTTCCTGCAGCCAGAAAGCAAACTTGAACGGCGATGCTGTGGGGGGCCCCGGGGCCCTCACCAGAGCAGAACAAGATCAGAGTGGTACAATGTTTTGATCGGTGGTTATTGATTCATATTTTTCCGTGTATATTTTTAGTTTTTTTGTTTATTTTTCCTGAATTTCGCTTTATTTCCCCATAAGATGTCGCAGGATGCAGAGGCTGGGGGCCCCCCAGGGGCCCCTCAAACACAAACAGATGAAGCTGATCCTTTATTAGATTCTGTAACAAAGGTGACTTCTTTGTGTCCTAATTGCGAAGAAAACGGCGAAACTTTGTTGCTGTTGCATAGAATACCTCATTTCAAGGATTTGTTGATATCTTCATTCAGT
>NW_013570251.1:2435-5007 GCF_000499745.2 Eimeria mitis | reverse complement strand
TTTTTTTTTTTTTTTTTTTTTTTTTTTTATTCTATATTCTTTCATCGCTTTCTTCTTGAATTTTATTGTATTTTTGCATGCAGCTTACCCCCAGTAAACCCTTTTCTACTGACTGCCCTGAAAAGGAAAAACGCAACAACTAGAAAAAGAATTTATATATTTCCGTTTTTTGCTGCTTCTTGCATGAATCACACTCCTGAATTTCATCAATAAACCCTAAATTCATACATAAACCCTCGTTTTATCAGTAAACCCTCATTTCATGAGTAAACCCTCACTTCATATATATAATATAGCCCCTCATTAGAAACCCTCAATTCATACATAAACCCTCAATTCATACAGAAACCCTCAATTCATACATAAACCCTCAATTCATACAGAAACCCTCAATTCATACATAAACCCTCAATTCATGAATAAACCCTCAATTCATACATAAACCCTCAATTCATACATAAACCCTCAATTCATGAATAAACCCTCAATTTCTTGAGTAAACCCTCAATTCATGAATAAACCCGCAATTCATCTAGGAACACTTATTTCATGAACAAACCCTCAAATTCATGAATATATATATTTGTATATATATATATATATATATATATATATATATATATATAATAAACCCTTGATTTCATCAATATATAGTTTTGTGGATTCTTCTTTTTGTCTGCCTGTATAACTCACACAGCTGCTGCCTCTCCCATTACCCATCAAACTCAACTCTGTTTAGTTGCAGCATAAATACACTTTTCTGCTTTTTATATGTTTCTTAATTTAGTGTAACATGATTTAGGGTTTAGGGTTTAGGGTTTAGGGTTTAGGGTTTACCGTGAGTGTAACTTGAATTTTAGGGTTTAGGGTTTAGGGTTTCCTTGCTGCTTATCTGTTTCTCGTTTGCGTTTTTAGTGCTTTCAGTTGCTCCGTCATTGTTCTATCGATATGATCTGTTTTTATTTCTTTTGAATAAGTATTAAACATATTACTATTGCATATTTTTTTCTTTTTTCTTTTTGTTTTCCTCTTTCTTTTCTGTTTTTCAGGTTCAGACCGCCGGCAGCCTGGCGCCTCGAGGAGTTGAAATTGAATGTCGTGTTTCTTCGAGCTTAGATTTGAATCGTCAAGTTGTAAGAAGTGAAAACTGTTCTATATCTATACCTGAGCTGGAGTTGACGATCCCAGCATCTCGTGACAGAGCAGAGCTCAATACAATAGAGGGTTTTGTTTCTTCTTTTGCGGAGAATCTAAGAGTTGCTGCAGCATATCAACTGCAAATAGATGAACAAGAAAAAGCAACAAAGCTACTACAAGTTGTACAGACACTGCAACAAATGGCGGCAGGAGAAAAACCCTTCGTGCTGCAGCTCAACGATCCCAGCGGAAACAGTTATATTGAGAGCATCGAATCAGCAGCAGACAAGGAAGAAGAATGCAGCAGAAAAAGACAAGACACAGAGACTGAAACTGCAGCAACTACCAACAGCAGCAGCAGCAGCAGCAGCAGCAGCAGCAGCAGCTCGAGTTCTGCAAAGACAAGCAACTTGAGCGAGGGAGAGGGAAAGAGAGAGGACCTCTCATCGCCTGAAGACACCGAACAGCAGCAGCAGCAGCAGCAGCAACAGCAGCAGCAGCAGCAGCAGCAGCAGCAGAAGAGGATCACTGACACCGCTCTGACAATTCGGCACTACGAGAGAACGCGGGAACAGCTGCATGCAATGGGGTATTTCGAGGCGCAGGGAGAAGAAGACAGCAGCAAAGAAGAGGGTGAGCAGCAAGTTTATGTTTATTATATTTCATCATTTATTTTTCTTTTTTTTGTTTGTTTTTAACTTAAATTCATTTACTTTTATACATTCAAAAACATTGAAACACAAATGCTGCTGCTGCTGTTGCTGCTGCTCTACGTGCTCGGGCTGGTGAACCTGTGCTGCGGTATCCTTTGCGTGCAGCAGCAGCAGCAGCAACAGCAGCAGCAGGAACAGCAGCAGCAGCAGCAACAGAAACAGCAGCAGCAGCAGGGGAGGCCCCAGGAGCAGAAGCAACAGAGGAAGCACTAAAAGATGAGGCGCTGCTGCTGCCGGTTGAGTGCCCGCACTGCGGCGCCCACACCACCAACAAAGTCTGCCAAGTTGATATTCCAGGTACAAACCCTAAACCCTAAACCCTAAACCCTAAACCCTAAACACTTAAATTTGCTTCTCTGTTGCATGCATGCATGCATGCATGCATGAGCAAGCAGACGCACGCGCTTGCGTACATGTATCATGCATATATCTACACACCCATACACACACACACACACACACACACACACACACATATACATATATATATATATANATATATATATATATATATATATATATATATATATATATATATATATATATATATATATATTTGTGTGTGTTTCAGGGTTTCGCGAGTGTTTAATATTTGCGTTTTGTTGTCCTAATTGTGGAGCAAAGAATTCTGAAATAAAAGCAGCGGGGGCCTACGGGCTTGCGGGGCGGAGATGGATCCTAAGCGTGTGTTTTTTCTTCTTTTTTTTCTCTTTTTTTCGTTG
>NW_013570251.1:464-1030 GCF_000499745.2 Eimeria mitis | reverse complement strand
ATTTTTTTTTTTTTGTTGTTTGTTTAGTTGTATTCTTCTAGGGTTTAGGGTTTAGGGTTTAGGGTTTGTTCGTGTTTATTATATTTTATTTTTTTTTTGTTTTTATTTTTTTTATTTGTCTTCATTTATACTTCCTATATTAAATTAAATAATTTATTTATATTTTAATTTATTTTATTTATTTTTTTTATATTTTATTTACCTAGCTACTAGCGTTTCTATTCATTATTATTATTTATTTTATTTATTTTATTTATGTTATTTATTTTATTTATTTTATTTATTTTATTTATTTATATTATTTATATTATTTATTTTATTTATTTATTTTATTTATTTATTTTATTTATTTATTTTTTTTCTTTTTTTTTTTATTATTTTTTTTGCTGCAGAATGCATGCGACGGCGCGGATACATTTCTATCTCTTCGCGTCGATGATTTAACTTTTATAAATTTTTTAATAAAAACAAAAATAATAAATAATAAAATAAATAATAAATTTATTTCTTTTGATGCCCCTGAAGCTGCATGTACAGCTGGTGAGATTCAGGTGTATACGCACCTC
>NW_013570251.1:0-385 GCF_000499745.2 Eimeria mitis | reverse complement strand
TATATATATATATATATATATATATATATATATATATATATATATATATATATATATATATATTTTGTTCTCTTTGTTTTGTATTTTCTTTCTTTTTTTCTTTTGCTCTGTCTCCTTTTTAATTTTGTTTTTGTCTTCTTCCTTTCTTCTTTTTCCTTTTTCTTTTTTCTTTTTTCTTTTTTCTTTTTCTTTTTTCTTTTCTTTTTTCTTTATTTTTTTTCTTATTTGTTTTCTTTCTTTTTTCTTTTTTTTCTTCTTTTTTTCTTTTTTTTTGTTTTTTTCTGTCTCCTTGTCGTTTTCTGTTTGTCTCCGCATCAGCATTTTCTTTCTTCTTTGTTTCATTTCTTCGTTGCCTGCTTCTCTCTTTTTCTTTTTTTTTTTATTT
>NW_013570250.1:7672-9961 GCF_000499745.2 Eimeria mitis | reverse complement strand
ATATATATATATATATATATATATATATATATATATATATATATATATATATATATGTATGTATATGTATGTGAGAAGAAAAGCAACAAACAAAAGAAAGAAAACAACAAAAATAATAAAAACAAAAAAAACACACAACATATTAAAAAGAGAAAAAAGAAAGAAACAAGAAAAAAAAAGAAAAAAGAATAATAAAGAAGAGACAAAAAGAAGCAGAGACAGAAAAAGAAGAGCGAGAAAAAGAAAAAACAAAAAGAAAAAAGAAAAAAACAAATAAAAAAAAGAAAAAAAAAGAAAAAAAGAAAAAAAAAGAAAAAAAAAGAAAGAAGAGAAAGAGGAGACAAAAAGAAAAAAACAAAAAGAAGGAAAGGAGATACCAAATAAAAAGAGAAAAAAATAAAAAATAAAAAAAAAAAAAATATAATGAGAGACAAAATAATAACCAGAGACAATAAAAATAAATTTCTTCCATCACAAGGGTTTAGGGTTTAGGGTTTAGGGTTTAGGGTTTAGGGTTTAGGGTTTAGGGTTTACTCTTTGTGAGACCTCCCATCCCTCCACCTCGGGGGCTTCTAATATCTGCTGAAAGAGAGAGAGCTCCTTATCCTCATCTGTAAACCACCACAAGGGTTTAGGGTTTAGGGTTTAGGGTTTAGGGTTTAGGGTTTAGGGTTTGGGGTTTGCATGTGTAACACATTGGGATGAGGGTTTAGGGGGTTGGCTGCCTCCTGCGGTTTCGTTTTTTTTTCTCTGCGTTAGTCTAGGGTTTAGGGTTTAGGGTTTAGGGTTTTAGAGACGTTGAGGTTCTGATTCTCTTCGTAGGGTTTAGGGTTTAGGGTTTAGGGTTTAGGGTTTAGGGTTTAGGGTTTACTCGCGAGACAATTTCTGCTGTGTGTCCCCCACAAACCGGGTAAACCCCCCAACCCCTAAACCCTAAACCCTAAACCCTAAACCCTAAACCCTAAACCCTTATTTTATTTACCTTTTTTAAGAGGTAAAGTAATGATGATGAGATCAGTTTGTGGGAGAAGAGAACAAGAAGGTGTTTCGGTGGTTGTTGTGGTGGTGGTTGTTGTTGTTGTTGTAGTTTTATTTTCTTCTTTATCTATATTTATATTATTTTTATTATTATTATTTATATTTATATTGTTGTTTATATATATTTCTTTAGATAATACACAAACCCTACTACCAAAACGTTGACCCAAAGAAGATAATAAAAAAGAAGAAAAAGAAAAATCAAAAAAAGAAACAAAACTGCGAGGGCTTCGTAATATAAATACCACTTCAGCTGTACATACACCCCAAAACACACACACACAAAAGAAACAAAAAAAAATAATTTATTATTTTTTTTTTTATTTTTTTTTTATGCATATATATAAATATCACTTCAGCTGTACATACACCCCAAACAAAACACAAAAAATAAAATAAAATAATAAATATAAACTACATGTAAACATCAAAGGGACTGTATACACAAATTAGATGCATATACACCCCAAACAAACACAAAAAAAAAGCTGCATATACACCCCAAAAAAACACAAAAAAAAGCTGCATATACACCCCAAGAAAACACAAAAAAAAGCTGCATATACACCCCAAATAAACACAAAAAAAGCTGCATATACACCCCAAATAAACGCAAAAAAAAGCTGCATATACACCCGAAATAAGCTGCATATACACCCGAAATAAACACCTAAATAAGGAGATGCATATACACCCCAAACCAAAAAAAAGAAAACACAAACGGAAAAAATAAATAACAAGATACAACAAACAAAAGAAAAACATGTAAACCCTAAACCCTAAACCCTAAACCCTAAACCCTAAACCCTAAACACTTCAGTGTGAGTGAGAGAAATTCATACAAACAAGAAAATGAATAAACACTTTTCTATGTTTTCCATATACAATATAAAACTTTTTTCAAGCAGAAGACGGCATACGAGATACATCGGTGACTGGAGTTCAGACGTGTGCTCTTCCGATCTTTTAGGGTTTAGGGTTTAGGGTTTAGGGTTTTAGGTATAGGGTTTAGGGTTTAGGTTTTAGGGTCTAGGGTTTTAGGGTTTAGGGTTTAGGGTTTAGGGTTTAGGGTTTAGGGTTTAGGGTTTAGGGTTTAGGGTTTAGGGCTTGGGTTTAGGGTTTAGGGTTTAGGGTTTAGGGTTTAGGGTTTAGGGTTTAGGGTTTAGGGTTTAGGGTTTTACGTTTTTCTTCAGGATAATTTAATCTGAATTCATTAACAGCTTTGCTCATAAGCTTTGCCTGTTCTTCTAT
>NW_013570250.1:5316-7572 GCF_000499745.2 Eimeria mitis | reverse complement strand
TGCTGCTGCTGCTGCTGCTGCTGCTGCTGCTGCTGCTGCTGCTGCTGTTGCTGCTGCTGTTGCTGCTGCTCATGGTATTGCGTATATACTGATAATAAGCAGCATAATCACTGCCGCTGCTCTCCTGCTGCTGCTGCTGCTGCTGCTGCTGCTGCTGCTGCTGCTGCTGCTGCTGCTCTTCTTCTTCTTCCTCATATAAAGATACAAAACCCCTAGACACCCCAAGAGAGACAGTTAGTGTATTTGTGCCTTTATTAGTAAACAAAAGCCGGCGAGTAATAAAGGAAGAGAAAGAGGAGACAGAAGAGACAGAGGAGACAGATGGAAACATATATATATTTTTATATTTATTTTTGTCTCTATACATGTATATAGGGCCCCCTAAACATATAGAAGATAGATGCTGAGCATCGACAGATAAATCACCTAATTTTATTTCACAAGTGCTGCTGCTGCTCCTGCTGCTGCTGCTGCTGCTGCTGCTGCTGCTGCTGTTGCTGCTGGTGATGCTGGTGATTGTTGTGATGCCACTGCTGTCGCTGCTGCTGCTGCTGCTGCTGCTGCTGCTGCTGCTGCTGCGGGTGCTGCTGCTGCTGCTGCTGCTGGTGCTGGTACTGGTGCTGCTGCTGCTGGTGGTGCTGCTGGTGGTGCTGCTGCTCGTGGTGCGGCTTGTGGTGCTGATTGTGGTAGTGCTGGTGCTCGTGCTGCTGCTGCTGCTGCTGCTGCTGCTGCTGCTGCTGCTGCTGCTGCTTCTGGTGGTGGTAGTATTATTATTATAATAACTATCGTCGTAGCCTGCTGAGGGGCCATCGTCAAGGACATGTGGAGGAAGATAAGGAATATAAGAAGCAGCAGAATTCATATTTGCTGCTGCTGCTGCTGCTGCTGCTGCTTCTGCTGCTGCTGCTGCTGCTGCTGCTGTTGCTGCTGCTGCTGCTGCATGCGTTTCAGCTGCAGCAGCTTGATGCAGCGAAACAGGAGAAGCTGAATTGCTTACAGAAGTGGTGGTATAAAGGGGGCCCCCGGGGGGCCCCTGGGGGGCCCCCGGGGGGCCCCCCTGGTGATGGGGGGCCCCCTGGGGGCCCCCATGAGGTATTGAGAGGGGAGAGGGTTCAGTTCTACTGTTTGCTTTCAATGCAGAGACAGAAGAGAGAGAAAAAGAGAAGAAAGAGAAAAGAAAAAGAGAAAAAAGAAAGGAAAAGAGGGGGCGGGGGTTAAACATTTGTGTTTAGGGTTTATAGATTGAGAAAGGAGGTTAATAAAAAGAAGAAAAAAGAAAAAAAAAGAAAAAAAAAGGAAAAAAAAAGAAAAAATATAGCCGTTTTGAGGTGTCTATACACCTGAAATGAGTCAAATGAAAGCAGAGAGAAGAAACGAGCAAATTTTTGGGTTTTTTTACGGGAAATAGAACTGTATTATATTAAAAAATAAATATATTTTAAATATAAATAAATAAAAGTTTATTTACAGCTGTATATACACCTGAAATAGAACAGGAAGGTATCAATCGCCGGTGAGGCGATAGGCGGGAGGCAAAACCCTAAACCCTAAACCCTAAACCCTAAACCCTAAACCCTCATTTCAGGGTTTTGGGTTTCTTTAAAAGCAAAAGGAAGAAAGTATTAACTGTTTCAATCCTTCAGCTTGTATCATATGCTCGAGGGTTTAGGGTTTAGGGTTTAGGGTTTAGGGTTTAGGGTTTGTTGCGGCGCCTAGCCGCTCGATAACCACTGATTGGTGTTTTGGTGAGTCAGCGAAATAATAAACCCTTTTAGGGTTTTATTCAATGTTTTTTACTTTTTATTTCAATATTTCAGGGTTTAGGGTTTAGGGTTTAGGGTTTAGGGTTTAGGGTTTAGCATTCAACCACCTACAGCCGACCACTCAACTCTGCGTGCAGCGTGCAGCGCGTGCTCGAGGGTTTAGGGTTTAGGGTTTAGGGTTTAGGGGGGGTATTTCTGACCCTTTTTCCATCAAAATTGTTATTTTATTTTATATATATATTAAAAAAACAACTTCCTTGAAAAATCTAGGGTTTAGGGTTTAGGGTTTAGGGTTTAGGGTTTACAGCTCAGTGGTCATCGTCGATTGTCTTTTGGGTTAGCCACCGCTTTTAAGGGGATGGATGCGAGGGTTTAGGGTTTATATCATATTGCTGCTTCAACGATGAGAATTAGGGTTTAGGGTTTAGGGTTTAGGGTTTACAGCTGGGGTCGTCTATAGTTAGCGGGGCGGGGGGTTTACTGTTGAGGGTTT
>NW_013570250.1:4795-5216 GCF_000499745.2 Eimeria mitis | reverse complement strand
TTTGTGTTTTATTCTTCATGTAGTGTTGTTCTCTCTCTATATATAGAGAATCTAGGGTTTAGGGTTTAGCCTAAACCCTAAACCCTAAACCCTAAACCCTAGATCCTTTTGTATCCCTCTTCTCTGTCTCCTCATTGATCCTCTCTATCCTAAACCCTTTGTTTTTTTTTTATTTTTTTTTATTTTTTTTTTTTGTTTTTTTCTTTTTGTCTCTCTTTCTATCTTCTTCTCTTTGGCTGTATCTATCTCTCTCTGTTTCTGTCTCCCTCTATATTTTTTTTTTTTGTTTTTTTTTTGTTTGTTTATTGGTTTAGGGTTTAGGGTTTAGGGTTTTTCTGTTTGTTTTTTGTTTCCTTTTTATCTCCTTGAGGTGTATGTACAGCACTAAACCCTAAATTAGGGTTTGTTAGTTTATTCTCCC
>NW_013570250.1:4367-4695 GCF_000499745.2 Eimeria mitis | reverse complement strand
TTTTTTTTTTTTTTGTTTTGTTTGTTTATTGGTTTAGGGTTTAGGGTTTAGGGTTTTTTCGTTTGTTTTTTGTTTCCTTTTTGTCTCCTTGAGGTGTATGTACAGCACTAAACCCTAAATTAGGGTTTGTTAGTTTATCTACCTCCTCTTTTCTTTCTTTCTAGGGTTTAGGGTTTAGGGTTTAGGGTTTAGGGTTTAGGGTTTAGCGTCCTGCATTAAACATTTACCTTTGTATCCAGTCTCTGTTCAAGCAAACAACCCTTTCCCTAGGGTTTAGGGTTTAGGGTTTACAAAACAAGGGTTTAGGGTTTAGGGTTTAGAAAACGAG
>NW_013570250.1:2591-3417 GCF_000499745.2 Eimeria mitis | reverse complement strand
AACCCTAAACCCTAAACCCTAAACCCTAAACCCTAAACCCTACCTTTAGAAAGTCTACATCATCAGGAACAGTTTTTAATGCTTTCTTTACATCCGCCTAAACACAAACAACTCCACCCAAACCCTAAACCCTAAACCCTAAACCCTAAACCCTAAACAGTCAATGACACCAAACCCTAAACCCTAAACACCACTACCCGCTAAACCCTAAACCCTAAACCCTAAACCCTAAACCCTCACCAGGCCGTTTGTGTATTCTTTCAGCCTCTCGTTAGCCACCGCACGACGATAGAGGGCCTTTACACACTGATCGCTGCGGCGCACCACAAACCCTAAACCCTAAACCCTAAACCCTAAACCCTAGGTCGAGCTCTGAAACCCTAAACCCTAACCCTGAATATCTACATATCTGCAACAGCCATGAGTCTAAACCCTAAACCCTAAACCCTAAACCCTAAACCCTGAATATAATCCGCCGCAACCCGCCATCGCCCCTGACCCGTATAAACCCTAGAAAAGTCCAAAACCCTAAACCCTAAACCCTAAACCCTAAACCCTAAATTAGGGTTTGCTCGTACTCAATTTCCAGAGCTGCATCACAGCTAGCAAGAGCTTTTTTAACGAAGGGTTCGTATTGTGGTGTTTTAGGGTTTACGCCGGCTAGCTTTAAATAAGATTGAGAGAGGTTTAGGTGTATAGACAGCTTGAGGGTTTGTGTTTCTTCTTTTTCTTTAGGAGATAAATCATAAACCTTTGATAGATACTGTAAACCCTTTATATATCGTTGCACCGCTATCTCTATGTTTCCGTCTACACACACACACAT
>NW_013570250.1:1620-2491 GCF_000499745.2 Eimeria mitis | reverse complement strand
GGTTTAGGTGTATAGACAGCTTGAGGGTTTGTGTTTCTTCTTTTTCTTTAGGAGATAAATCATAAACCTTCGATAGATACTGTAAACCCTTTATATATCGTTGCACCGCTATCTCTATGTTTCCGTCTACACACACACACACAAACCCTAAACCCTCAAAACCCTAAACCCTAAACCCTCAAAACCCTAAACCCTCAAAAAAAAAAAACCTAAACCCTCAACACCCTAAACCCTCAAAAAAAAACCTAAACCCTCGAAACAAAACCCCAATTATTATTAGTGTTTATAAGGGTTTATAAGGGTTTACGAGGGTTTACGAGGGTTTACGAGGGTTTACGAGGGTTTACGAGGGTTTAGCACAAACCTTTAAAGAGTTCGTTAGCTTCGTCTTTGTTTTTTTTTGCTCTTTTTATACATTGTGAATTAGGTAGTTTAATATCCATATCTTCTCCTCCTCCAGCAGCAGCAGCAGCAGCAGCAGCAGCAGCAGCAGCAGCAGCAGCAGCTTGTATTTCATTATTTTTTTTTTCTTTTTCTTTTTCTATAGCATCAAAATATTCTTTACATTCTTTTTTGAGGGTTTGCTTTACTTCTTCAAGCGCAGCAGCATATTCTGCTGCTGCTGCTGCTTCGTTATCTAATAACCAATCTTCTTTCTGCTGCAGCAGCTGCTGCACCTGCTGCTGCAGCAGGGGGGCCCCCTGGGGGCCCCTTGCTGCTGCTTTCATCTCTAATAAATATGTTTCGAGTTTATTTCTCTCTTCTTGTCTCTTTATTTCGGCTGTCTCCGCAGCTAACAAACCCTCATCTATTTCTATTAAACCCTGCAACACACAAACCACAAACCCTAAACCCTAAACCCTAAACCCTG
>NW_013570250.1:1322-1559 GCF_000499745.2 Eimeria mitis | reverse complement strand
TAGCTAGCTAGCTACCTATACAGCCAGCTAGCTAGCTAGACAGCTAGCTAGCTAGACAGCTAGCTAGCTACCTATCTAGCTAGCCAGCTAGCTAGCTACCTATACAGCCAGCTAGCTAGCTAGCTAGATATATAGCTAGCTAGCTGACGAATAATATCTCCAACTAAGTAGCTAGCTAACTATCCATCCATCCATTTAGCTAGCTAGCTAGCTAGCTGGCTAGCTAGATAGCTAGCT
>NW_013570249.1:9277-10055 GCF_000499745.2 Eimeria mitis | reverse complement strand
CTCTGTCTGGCTCTCTTTTCTTTGTTTTTTATTTTTTTGTTTTTTTGTTTTCTTCTTTTTCTTTCTCTTCTGCCTTTCGAGCCACAAACAGCGGCGTTCCATCCCCCTACACACTCCTACCCGCCAGCACATGCCGCAGCAGCAGCAACAGCAGCAGCAGCAGCAGCAGCAGCGGGAGATCCTCGAGGCAGCAGCATGTCTTGGGGTCTACCTGCCCTGATGCTGCTGCGGTGCGGCTGAGCCGCAGCGTCTCTACAGCAGCAGCAGCAGCAGGAGGAGCAGCAGCAGGATCTCCTCCCTCTCCCTCAGCGACCCCACCAGCAGCAACACCACCAGCAGCAGCAGCACCAGCAGCAGCAGCAGCAGCAGCAGCAGCAGGAGAGGAGCGTTTCCCCTTTCAGGCTGAGGTGAAGCGGGTACTGGATATAATAGTAAACAGTTTATACACAGACAGAGATGTGTTCCTGCGTGAGTTGATATCTAACGCAGCAGATGCATGCGACAAGAAGCGCGTACTGCAGCAGCAGCAGCAGCAGCAACAGCAGCAGCAGCAGCAGCAGCAGCAGCGGGGGAAAGGATATATTCGAGTGTATGCAGACAAGAAACAAGGAACCCTCACAGTAGAAGACAGCGGCATCGGCATGAGCCGCCAGGAGCTCATCGACAACCTGGGGACTATAGCTCAATCAGGAACATATAAATTCGCGCAGCATCTGCAGCAGCAGCAGCAGCAGCAGCAGGAGGAAGAGTTTGGGCTGCAGCAGGAGGGGATAGGAAC
>NW_013570249.1:7906-8081 GCF_000499745.2 Eimeria mitis | reverse complement strand
AAGATTATGTTGACTTCTATAAAGCAACGTTTAAGGTTAGTAAATATTAGTACTGCTGCTGCTGCTGCTGCTGCTGCTGCTGTTGCTGTTGCTGCTGCATTGGGTCCATGCATGCATGCATGAATGCTTGGAGTGTATAGGAAGGTGTATATATACACACACACACACACAAACA
>NW_013570249.1:7490-7806 GCF_000499745.2 Eimeria mitis | reverse complement strand
GATGCAGGGGGGCCCCTAGGCGGCGGGGGCCCCCTGGCGGGGGCCCCCGGGGGGGCCCCCGGGGCCCCCAAATTTAAAACAGTTACAAATAAATATAAAGAATGGATTCATCTGAATACACAACCACCTATATGGAGAAGAGCTGAAGAAAGTTTAACTGAAAAAGATTATGTTGACTTCTATAAAGCAACGTTTAAGGTTAGTAAATATTAGTACTGCTGCTGCTGCTGCTGTTGCTGCTGTTGCTGCTGCATTGGATCCATGCATGCATGCGTGCATGCATGCATGGAGTGTCTAGGAAGGTGTATACACACAC
>NW_013570249.1:5458-6008 GCF_000499745.2 Eimeria mitis | reverse complement strand
GCTCCCTCTACTGAAGCCTGTCTTCTGAGGACAGTGCGAATAACGGAATCGATTACAACGTCTGATTTGTCTTTTTTTTTTGTTTTATTCATGTTGCTTACTTTTGTTTGTTTTAGTTGGTGTTATTTATATATATAATATATTGTACATATATATATATATATATATTATACTTTATATTTTTGTTTGTCTATGATGATCGGCGCGTGTCAGTTGAGGCCCCTCGTTGTCTTGCGTACAAAGAACCCACGCGGGAGCCGAGGCCGTCTATGTAATCACAGCCGCATATCTGAGACAAACAAATAAAAGAATAAATAAAAAATAAATTTTCTTTTTGTTTATAAAGATGCATGCATGAAACACAGTGGTGCTCGTGTTGGTTTCCCCTCTACTAGGGTTGAGGGCTTTTCTGTATTCTCTATGCAGCAGCTTCATATTCATCCTGCTGGTTATAAGTGTAAATATTTTTTTTTTTTTTCGTTTGATATATTGAAATATCTTGTTTGTTCATGTGAATAAACAAAAAGATGAATTGAAGGTTCTCTTTTTG
>NW_013570249.1:4950-5358 GCF_000499745.2 Eimeria mitis | reverse complement strand
ATCGGCGCGTGTCAGTTGAGGCCCCTCGTTGTCTTGCGTACAAAGAACCCACGCGGGAGCCGAGGCCGTCCATGTAATCACAGCCGCATATCTGAGACAAACAAATAAAATAAAAATAAAACTAGTAAATATAAAAATAAATAAATAATTTATATTTTCATTTCCTATAAAGATACATGCAGGAAAGAAAACATTCATTTTTCTTTTCTTTTTTTTCAGATCGGTGCTGTAGAGGATCGTGATCAGCAGCAAGCACTAGCATCGCTGGTGCGTCTTCATTCATCTTATTCTCGTTCTTCTTTGACGAGTTTAGATGAATATATAGAGCGACTAAACTCACGAAACAGAGAGATAGAAGAAGGAAAATACGCGGGTGTATCGGGTGTAGGAGCCCCAGCAAGAAAGCAA
>NW_013570249.1:4616-4850 GCF_000499745.2 Eimeria mitis | reverse complement strand
GATCGCTTCTGGGGGCAATATGGAAAGTATATCAAGGTAAGTCTTAAAAAAATAATTATATTTTAATATACATAAATATATTAAAGAATTTATTCTCTTAGTTTCTGAATTTTTATTTAGGTTTCCTTCAGTTTCAACTTCAGAAACGAGCTGCCTATACACCCCAGCTCGACGCCTGTTCATGTTCAGCTTTCCGTTCAGCTTTCTATTCAGATTCATGTTTTTTGTGTATGC
>NW_013570249.1:3956-4516 GCF_000499745.2 Eimeria mitis | reverse complement strand
TGAATTTGTTTGATTTCTTTGGTTTTTTCGTGTTATTTTTGAATTTCTTTTGGATGAAATCATTTCTTTTATCTTTATTTCGCTTTCTACACACCTCTCATCACCATATTTCATCTTTTTTTTCATGGTTTTTCTTCTCGTTTCTAGCGGCGCGCTGATGATTTGCGGCTTCTGAAATTCCTTTTGGAGTATGAGGAGAATTTCTTTTTCTTTTGCTGGAATTACCGTCTGAGCGAGGCGTGGTTACTTGTATAGATTTATTCTTTTTAACATAGTTTTTCTCCTGTGTTCCGTGGTTGTGTTCTTGTTCTTGCTTTTTCTGTTGTTTTCCTTCTTGATCTTATTGCTCGTTTTGTTTTTTTTTTTTCTTCTGTATATCTCTGCTGCTGCTGCAGCTTTTGTGATGATTTCGCTCCCTCTACTGAAGCCTGTCTTCTGAGGACAGTGCGAATAACGGAATCGATTACAACGTCTGATTTGTGTTTTTTTTTTTGTTTTATTCATGTTGCTTACTTTTGTTTGTTTTAGTTGGTGTTATTTATATATATATATAATATATT
>NW_013570249.1:2582-2926 GCF_000499745.2 Eimeria mitis | reverse complement strand
ATATATATATATATATATTTCTCGCTGTAGTAAGCAGTGTATACTCTGCATTAATCTTTCTGTATTAGTTTTCTATCTCTCGTTTGTTTTGTTGTTAGATCGTTGTTGTTTTAATTATATTATTTTTATATTTTTATTTTTTCTTTTTTTTATTTGTTGCTGCTGATGAGCTGCGGCGTCTGAGTCTCCTTTTATGCTGAGACGAACACTTGCTGGAATTACCGACTGAAGGCAACAAAATTATTTTATTTTTTATTTTTATTTATTTTTATTTATTTATTTATTTATTTATTTTATTTTTATTTTTGATTCGTTTCTTTTGTTCATTCTATTTTGTGTTTTTT
>NW_013570249.1:2145-2482 GCF_000499745.2 Eimeria mitis | reverse complement strand
TGCGGCGTCTGAGTCTCCTTTTATGCTGAGACGAACACTTGCTGGAATTACCGACTGAAGGCAACAAAATCATTTATAATCATATAATCAAAATCATTTATTTTTATTTTATTTATTTTTTTTATTTTATTTTTATTTTATTTATATTTGTTTATTTTTATTTTATTTATTTTTTTTATTTTATTTTTATTTTATTTTTGGTTCGTTTCTTTTGTTCATTCTATTTTGTGTTTTTATGTTTTATTTCTTTATCTGCTTCTCGTTTGTTTTGTTGTTTAGGGTTTAGGGTTTTAGGGTTTAGGGTTTACGGTTTAGAGTATATATATATATATATCTG
>NW_013570249.1:727-2045 GCF_000499745.2 Eimeria mitis | reverse complement strand
TATATATATATATATATATATATATATATATATAAACATCTACGTGTATGTGTGTACAGGTTAGTGGAGTGGCTGCAGCAGTGTTTAGGCCCTCGCGTGCACAGTGTGAGTCTATCATCTCGTTTGAGTTTTCATCCGGCGGTGTTAGTGCAGGGGGCGTTGGGTGTATCTCCAACTATGCAGCGGTATATGCAGCAGCAAGCTGCAGCACAAGGCCTCACAGAACAAACCCTATTCGGGGCTACTCTTAATCAACCTGTACTCGAAATAAACCCCAATCATCCCATCATTAAACAACTAGATCTTATGGTTAGACTCAAGGGTTTAGGGTCGAGGGTTTAGGGTTTAGGGTTTAGGGTTTGGGGGTTTGGGGGGGGAGGGGGGGGTGCTGGTGGTTGGTTTTTGCTTTCTGTTTTTTCTGGTTTTTGTTTTTTTTTTATTTTTTGTTTTTTTTTTGTTTTGTTCGTTTTATTCATTTATTTGTTATTTATCTTTTTAATTATATTTTGTTTTATTTATTTATATTTTTTATTTTTTATTTTTTATTTCTCTTTTGCCGATGATGGTTGATAGTAGATTATGAAATTTCTTTGATTTCTTTAAATATAACTGAGGCAATCGCTATTATATTTTATATTTTTTATTTATTTACTATTATATTTTATTTATTTTATTATATTTTATTTGTTTTATTATATTTTATTTATTTATTTATTTATTTATTTTTGAGGTGTATGTACACCTCAACCGCCTACTGATGTATTCTCTTTTCACCCGAGCAAAAGCGCTGAAGGGTTTTATAGGAAGAGTCTGATGGCATTTATTTTATTTATTTAATATTTTATTTATTTATTTTATTTATTTATTTTATTTTATTTTTTTTATTTATTTTGTTTATTTATTTCGTTTATCTTATTTTATTTGTTTTGTTATTTGTTATAACTACCCACCCCCAAATAAATAAAAAAAATAAAAACAGAGAATAACAAGCGAAACAAAACAAACAAATCCTAACTTCTTCTTCTTCTCCTGCTGCCGCTGCTGCTGCTGCTGCTGCTGCTGCTGCAGGTGAAGGGTGACCCTAGCAGCAGCAGAGCAAAGACATTGGCTTTAGAGCTGTTTGCTGTTGCGTCGCTGCAAGGGGGGTATTCGCTTGAGGACCCGGGGGCTTTTGCTCGTTCAGTGTTAGAGTTGATGGGTAGAGAAGCAGAGAAATATATAAAAGAAAAACAATAAAAAACAATAAAATAATTAAAAATACGAACAAGAAATGTATATTCAAAGAATTTCACAAAAAAAAAACGAAAAAGCTAAAAAA
>NW_013570249.1:0-675 GCF_000499745.2 Eimeria mitis | reverse complement strand
TATATATATATATATATATATATATATATCATGAGTTGTCTATATGCAGATATTTAAATATAAATAAATAAATAAATTTATTTATTTATATATATTTATATAGAAATATATAAATATATATTTATATAGATGCGTAGATATACATCTATATCTGTCTGTACACCCTGAGGTGTATGCACAGCGATTCCGTTTACAGTGTATTGTTTATAGAGAGTAAATATATATATTATTTATATTATATAATATATATATTTATATAAAATATAAATGTTTATATATTTATATTATATAAATATTTATATATTTATATTATATAAATATATACAGAGGCGCCATAGAGGGATGTGTTAGTGTATTTTGTGTGTGCATAGAGAAAACAAACAAAAAATATATATAATATATATATTTATATATTTATATAAATATATAAATATAAAACAATAAATAAAAAACATTTGTTTTAAATATTTATCGGTTTAGTTTACTCTCCTTGCTGCACTCATCCTGAGCTGCCTATACACCCCAGCACAACGAGCAGCAGGAGATGTTGTTTTTTCTTTTCTTTTTTTCTTTTTTTTATTTTATTTATTCTGAATTTATATTTAATTTTTTTTGTCGAGCGTCTGCGCTTGCATGCTGCTGCTGCTGCTGCTGCTGCTGCTGCTGCTGCTGCTG
>NW_013570248.1:8274-9247 GCF_000499745.2 Eimeria mitis | reverse complement strand
ATTACGTGTGCTTCCAGAAGAGCTCGGTGGCCTCGACACGCTACAGGGCATGCACCAGCGGCTACAGACGCCGTTCAAGAACATTCGCGCTCCATGCATATGTATACGACCTTCGCTGGCATTGCCAAGAATAACGCCGCGACGTTCTTGCGCCACTTGGTGCATTCAATTTCCAGCTTGTGCGTTGGATGCAGTGACGGACACGCGTAAGCGTCCAGCGCCAAATGTTTTGGGAGACGTCCCCAGTGAGTATGGTTACTTGTAAAGCACGACAGCTGGCACAATGTGCAGTGCGTCTTTGTGATTACCGGAATAGGCAGTGCAGTGATGGATACGCTCGTGGAAGTTCGTGCAGTGCTTGGAGAGCGTTCCATATAGAACTGCTACTTGGAGGTGACAGGTATGGGCGGCTAACCGTATTTGTGTCAGGCGGGCGCATCCAAGCACAGTTTGTAGACAGCCCCGATATAAGAGGGCGGAACGGTGATTTTGTCGCATTGGCCCGTCCACACAGCGACACTGCGAATTGTTGACCCAACAACCATGGCAGCACTTCACCGCTTTGCCTTCTGGTAACCGGGCTCGGGCGGGCTGACGAGGACTGCTTTTGCTTCCTCTAGGTATCGTTGATACATTATGACGCATGTAAACAACCGTCAACCGTCGGGTGCTCGCCGACAACAGTAAAGCTGACGTTGGCAATTGTTCGGCTGCACTTGGAGGGTGCGCATATTTTGCTGGGCATTATGGGTGCTGCGCGCGCGCGCGCGTGCCTTCGATGGACGGCTGATTATAGTATTTGCGTGTTGCGGAAGGATGCAGCGTTAAATGTTTGATGTGAGGATTGTTTCAGTCCCCGCTGGGAGGTTGCACCACTGTAGGGCGTCGGATGCTTTGTTGCTCAATGCGTGGGTCTTACAATGCAACATTCAACTTCCAGTGGTACGCTGCACAGTCGGTTGTTTCGCGCGGG
>NW_013570248.1:5114-8160 GCF_000499745.2 Eimeria mitis | reverse complement strand
AATGTTGGCTTGCTTTGGCTTGAAGCATATACAAAGGCAACAGCCACACCCAAACCAAAACATGAAGCAGCTGTCATCAGCGGACTTTTCAAAGTATTAATTTTTTTCTTCCCCGACTGTGCCCGTATTGCGTAATTTTTGTTTTCGCACACACCCAAGGGTCAGTTGGCGGTTTAAACTGTCGCGTATAACCTCCTGTTTGCGGTAAGGAAGTTGCGTCCAGACATTATATCTCAATGCAGCTCGAGCGCTGCCTACGCAACGAGATTTGATGAACTCAAAAGTGTAATCAGGGATTTCTCTGAATAGGCATCGGCACCAAACTGTGGCCAAACAAACGCTGTCCACACCCTCGGCTGTAGTGAGGAAAGCGTAGAAGTGCATTTGTTCCACGTTGTGCTTACCCGTTTAGTATGGCGGCATCCGCGGACGACCGGCTATAACGTCTTAGCCACTAGGGACGCCTGGTGAGCCAACAGATTGTAGGTTGCGCTCCGCGCGCGACTCTCGCTACAGCATGTATTGTTCTGGTATACTTGCTGTCCACTGCAGTAGCGATGACTGCATACGTGAAGCCATAGTGCTCACAACCTAGAACAGGGCTTATCGTACTTTGTGAAGTTGCGCTGCCGCACGCACGTCGCAAGCTGACACTGGACGTCTTGTGCAGGCCCGTAACTACACTGCCGATGTCGCTGCTTTTTTCTGTGCGTCCCCTACGCCTGAACTGCCCTACAAGGCAAAATGCAATCAAACGTAGTCTTCTTCGTGTCGGGCACCGATATATAGGTGTTCTCAGGGTATCCGCCGCGGTGCGCACCATATTGCGAAAGTTTTGCACGCGCCGCCTGAATAAATTAGGCACCCTGCGCCGCCTAAAGCGCATGTGCCGACGGCCTTCGACGCCATGAAGCAAATCAGCGATCCAGGCATGTGGATATTGCCTCTGCTGGCACTGTCACGGAGCATGGCACGGTCTGCCTGGGCGGTCTGAAGCATTTTATGTGCAGGCTGTACGTTGGACGTCTTGCAGGCCACGCACAAGTGTTCAGCGCCTGCTTGTCTGTTGGGGAACTTCCATGGCGAGCGTGGGTGCTTGTAAAAACTGGCGGATGACGCAATGCACTTTGCGTCGTTTTGGGTACCGGACGAGGCAGTGGTGCCCAATTCGCTCATGAAACCTTGTTCTGTATTTGGAGAGGGTTCTGTGTACATCTGCTCCTTAACGCTGAGAGCGCTACGCGGATGTACTGTGTTTGTGTCCAGTGTGTACACGGAATCACTGCTTTCTTAAATGGGAGCTCTCAACAGGGGCGGGTGTGTGTTTCTGGTGCACTGACCTGTTCACGGAACTGGGAACTTGTAGCGCCGGCACCATGCCAGCAGTTCACGACTTTCCCTTCCGTAAACAAGTTAAGAGAAGGCGGCTGGATGAGAGCTGTTTTCATGTCCTCTACGGGTGCGCCTTCTCCGGTGACTGAGGGAAACAACCGTCAGCCGCCGCGTGCTTGCCTGCAACAGGTAAGCTAAAGCTGACATTTGTTTCGTTTGACTGGCAGGGTGTGCGTACTTGGCTGAGCACTACGACTGCGTAGCTCGAGAGCGCCTGCGTCCACGGGAATTTGGTTTTTGTATTTCCGTCTTGCAGAAGGGCACAGCCTCAATTCCCTAAAGAAGGTTATTTCGTACTCCTCAGTGCATTTACACTCGCTTACTTGTTTCAGTCGATGCGACCGCTGCTTAGGCGTACGCCGCAACGTTGCACAACTGTAAGGAGTTACATGCTTTACTTGTCAACGGGTGCGTTTTATTTTGCAACGTTCAACGGCCAGTTGTACGTTGCACAGATTGTTGCTTGACCTTGGATGCGTTGGGCTGCATGCCTCTTTGCACCTGGGTACGTTTTTGGGTTTGCAAGCCTGACACAAAGCATCGCGGCAGCCTCTAAACATTGCAGCTAGTGCGTTTCATGCGCACAAAGCTGCGGTTCAGTCAGCGCACTCCTCTGCTACATCGCCTGCAGCCCATTCTAGCTTGTGCATTCGGCGAAAGAGGCAGCAGTACGGTGTGCATTGCGTAGCTTGAAGGGCTTGTGAAAATCGTCGTTTCATTCGGCTGTGTCCTAATCTTGTCTTGCTTTAACTTGAAGCATATACACATGCCACATCCCTGGTGCTGCACACGCGTGGCGACAGCTATCCATGTGCAGTGGCAGGGATCTGGCATGTGGAAAACATGGGTAACATATCATCCCTGGACGCTTCAAACTATCAATTTGTTTTCTCTCCGGTGTCTTGCATTGCGTATATCTCGTATTGGCACAAGCTCAAGGGTTGCGCGGCGGTTTACACTGCTGCGTGTAACGGCCTCGTTGTAGTTAGGAAGTTGCGTCCACACTGCGTATATCAATGCTGGTGGAGCAGTGCCTAAGCGACGAGATCTGCCGAAAAGAAATGCGTCCTCAGATAATATTCGGAGAATTTTCGGACTTTTCTGAATAGGTGTGGCCACCGAAGTGCCGCCGGCCTGGTATTATCCACACCCTTGATGGTACTAGGGAAAGCTTTAAAGTGAATTTGGTCCGGTTTGTGCTCACCCGTTTAGTATGGCTGCACTCGCCGTCGACCGGCTATAACGTCTCAGCCATTACAGATACTTGGTAAGTCAACAGACCGTACGTTGCCCTCCGGGCGCGACGCTGTCTACAGCCTGTATTGTTTTGGTATACTTGCTATCGGGCGGACTCGTGACAAATGCATACTGAAGCCATACTGCGCACAACCTACAACTGGGCTCACTATACTCTGTCAAGTGACGCTGCAGCATGCAGTTCGAAAGCCGACATTGGACACCTTTTGCAGCCCCGCAACTACACTGCCGATGTCACTGCTTTTTCTGTGCGTCGCCTACGCCTGAATTGACTTATGAGGTTACATGCACTCAAAATTAGTCTTCGTCGTTGCGGGCACCGATATATTGGTGTTCTGGGGGTATCCACCGCGGTGCGCACCATATTGCGAAAGTTTTGCACGCGCTGCCTGAATAA
>NW_013570248.1:3718-5048 GCF_000499745.2 Eimeria mitis | reverse complement strand
TCAGCGATCCAGGCATGTGCATATTGCCTCTGCTGGCACTGTCACGGAGCATGGCACGGTCTGCCTGGGCTGTCTGGAGCATTTCATTTGTAGATTGTACGTTGGACGACTTGGAGGCCACGCGCAAGTGTTCAGCGCCTGCTTGTGTGTTGGGGAACGTCCATGGTGAGCGTGGGTGCTTGTAAAAACTGGCGGGTGACGCAATGCACTTTGCGTCGTTTTGGGTACCGGACGAGGCAGTGAAGTGCCCAACCCGTTATTTGGAGAGGGTTCCGTGTAGAACTGCTGCTTAGCGCCGACAGCTCTTTGCGGTGGAAGACGTTTGTGCTAAGAGTTCACATCCAGGCACTGTTCTAACACGGCCATGATCTAGAGGGGCGGATATGAGTTTCAGGTGCGTGGATCTGTCCAATATACTGAGCATGAGACAGCTTGCTCTGTCAGCATGGCCGCACTTCAGCTCTTTGCCTTCCGGGAACAGGTCGACGGACGGCAGGCTGAAACGCACTGTTTTCGCTTTATCTACGCGTCAGTGGTGGCCGTCGACGCATCGAAGCAATCGTCAACCGTTGAGAACTTGCATCCAACAGTAATGATGACGTGCGAATCTGTTTGACGTGCAGGCGGTGCGCATTTCGCTGAGAATTACGGTTGCTAAGCGCGCTAGGGCCCGCTTCGACAGATGGTTTGATTTTAGTTTTTGCGTGCTGCGGAAGGGTGCCGCGTTCGATGTTTGACGCACGGGTAGGTTGCGCGTCCGCTGCAAGGCTGCGCTGGTGTCGGGAGGTGGATAATTTGTTGGTCAATGCGTCTCTGCTATAGTGCAAGCTTTAACGGCCAGTGGTACGTTGCACAGTTGGTTGTTTGTCGTACGGTGCACTAGGCTGCATAACGGTTTGGATCTGCGTTCACCTTTGTGTTTGCCGGGCAGATGCAAAGCGTTGAGGTAACGTCCAAACATTGCAGCGAGTGCGTGCCGTGTAGATAGAGCTGCGGCGCAGTCAGCGTGGACCTCTGCAGCATCGTTGTAACCCACCTATGCTTGCCTATTCTGCAATGGTGGTGCGGCCGAATGCTGGCTTTCGTTGGCTTTAAGCATATGCAATCTCAGCACATACACATGTTTAGCGAAAGCCATGCGCCGAGTGCAAGACGTGAATAACGTGTCGTCCGCGGACCACTCAATGCATCAACTTGTTTCCTCTCCGACGTCCTGCATTGTGTAGCTTTTGTTTTGTCACACCCAAAGGTCAGTTGGCGGTTTATACTGCTGGGTATGATCGCCTGCCTGCAGTAGGGAAGTTGCGCCAAGAGCGTATAGCGTATAGCT
>NW_013570248.1:0-3640 GCF_000499745.2 Eimeria mitis | reverse complement strand
TATAACGTCTCAGCCATTAGGGATGTTTGCTATGCCAACAGGACGTGCGTGGTCCGGCCGCGACGTTCTCCACAGCGTGTATTGTTTGGTTATACTTGCTATCCAGCGCATTCGTGACAAATGCATACTAAAGCCATACTGCGCACAACCTATAAGCTGGGCTCACCGTACTTTGTGAAGCGGCGCTGCCTCAGGCAGTTCGCAAGCTGCCACTGGACATGTTATGCAGCTCCAAAACTACCCCTCCGATGTCACTGCTTTTTCTGTGCGTTGCCTGTGCCTGGACTGCTCCAAAAACGCTGAACTGCAAAATGCATTCAAAAGTAGTATTCATCGTGGCGGGCACCGATAGAATGGTGTTCTCAGGATATTCGCCGTTGTCGCAGTTCATTGCTGAAGCTTTGCATCTGAAAACATTAGGCGCACTGGGCCTCCAAAACCGCAGGTGCCTGGGGCCTTACAAGCCATGAAGCGAATCAACGATCCAGGCATATCGATATTGCCTCTGCTGGTGCAGTAAAGGAGCATGCCACGGCCTGCCTGGGCACTCTGATGCATTTCATTTGCAGGTTGTACGTTTGACGTCTTGGCGGTCGCACGCGAGTGTCCAGCCTTTTGGGAGGCGTCCCCGGTTAGGTCGGGTACTTGTAAAAGCTGACGGTTGATGTAATTCATTCTGCGTCGTTTTGGGTATCGGAAGAGGCAGTGCAGTGCTCAATCCGCGAATCTCATTCGGTTTTTTGGAGATGGTTCCGTGTAGAACTGCTGCTTAGCGCTGACTGCTCTACGCGGTGGAGCGCGTTTGTGTCAAGCGGGCGCATCCAACCACGGTTTGTAAACAACCGCGATCTCAAAGGGCGGAGCGGAGGTTCTGACGCATTGGGCCTCTCGACGCATCGAGACAGGGAATTGTTGACACAGCCACAATGTAATCACTCCACCGCTTTGCCTTCCGAAAACAGGGCTAGGGAGAGCGGGTTGGCGATGACTGTGTTCGCTTTCAACACGTGTCGTCGCGGAAGTATGACGCATGAAAACAATTGCCCACCGCCGGGTGCTTGGGCACAACAGTAAAGCTGATGTGGCCATTCGCTTGGCATGTACTTGCAGGGTGTGCATATCTTGCTGAGCTTATCTGTCGCTAAGCGTGGGAGCGTCTACTGTCACTAGAAGTTCGGCTTTTGTATTTCCGTGTTGCAGAAGTGTACCGTGTTAGGTGTTTGAGGAGGGCATCGGTTCCACGTCCGCTGCAAAGTTGAGCTACTCGAGGGAGATGAATGTTTTACTAGTCAACATCGGCGTTATAATGCAAACTTTAACGGCCAGTGGTGTCTTGCATAGTGGTTTGCTTGGTGTGGAATGAATTGGGCTGCGTGACGCAATAAATATGATCGCGTTCGCGTGCTTTGGAGCCAGAAACAATGCAGCGGGGCAGCCTATAAACATTGCAGCGCGTGCGTGCCGTGTGCTTAGTTTAGGGTTTAGGGTTTAGGGTTTAGGGTTTAGGGCAGCCACCGTCCACCTGTGCTGCATCGTTTGCAACCCATGCGCAGCTGAAGAAATTGGCATCCGCGGACTTTTCAGCAGCTGTCATCCGCGCACATTTTAAAGTACCAAATGGTTTTTTTTGACTTCCTGCATTGCGCTGTTCCTGTTTTGGCACGCACTCAAGGGTCAGTTGGCTGTTTACACTCCTGCGTGTAACCGCAAGCTTGCAGTGACGAAGTTTCGCCCAGACCGTAGAGCTCAATGCTTGCGGAGCGCCGCCTAAGCGAAGATATCGGGTGGACCCAAAAGCGTCATCAGGGATTTCTACGAATAGGCGCCAGCACCGAGCTGTCGCCTCCCCAATATTCTGCACACCCCTGACTGTAGCGAGGAGGGCTTAGGAGTGCAGTTGGTCGGCATTGTGCTCATCCGTTTAGTATGACGGCATCCGCCGTCGACCCGCTGCAGCGTCTCAGCAATTATGGATACTTGGTAAGCCAACAGAGCGTACGTTACCTTCCCCGCGCGACGTTCGCTACAGGGTGTATTGTTTTGGTATACTTGCTATCAAACGCATTCATGGCAAGCGTATACTGAAGCCGTAGTGCACACAACCTAGAACAGGGCTCTCCGTACTTGGTGAAGTGGCACGGCAGCATGCAGTTCGCAAGCTGACACTGGACGTTTTATGCACCCTCGCAACTACCCTGCCGATGCCATTGCTTGTTCTTTGCGCCGCCTACGCCTGTATCGCTCTGAGATAAAATGCATTTAGAAGTGTTCTTTGTCGTGGTGTGCACTCGAGAGGTTCTCGCGGTGAATATAACATTGCCAGGGACATCCTAGTGCTTCACGAATAGCGGTGGTGTCCTGCTTCGACTAAAGCACATCTGCAGGCGGCTTTAGACGCCACAAATCGAATCGGCAATCCATGCGCACATACAATGCCTCCGCTGGCATCGCCAAGGATAACGGCTCGATCTGCCTGCGCCACTTGGTGCATTCAATTTCCAGTTTGTGCGTTGGACGCAGTGACGGACACGCGTCAGCATCCAGCGCCTGCTTGTCTGTTGGGAGACGTCCATAGGGAGTATGGTTACTTGTAAAGCACGACGGATGACGCAATACACTGTGCGTCGTTTTGGGTAGCGGAATAGGCAGTGCAGTGCTCGATACGCTCGTGGAAGTTCGTACAGTGCTTGGAGGGCGTTCCGTGTAGAACTGTTACTTAGGGGTGACAGGTGTGGGCGACTAACCGTGCTGGTGTCAGGCGGGCACATCCAAGCACAGTTTGTAGACATCCGCGATCTAAGATGGCGGAACGGTGATTTTGGCGCATTGGCCCGTCCACGCGGCGACACTGCGAGCTGTTGACCCAACAACCTTGGCAGCAGTGTACCGCTTCGTCTTCCGGTGATAGGGCAAGGAAGGGCGGACTGTGGAAGACTGTTTGCGCTCCCTTTACGTGTCGTTGATGAATTATGAAGCATGGAAACAACCGTCGGCCGTCGAGGGCGCGTGCCTACCGGAGTAAAGTTGACGTTGGCATTTGTTCGGTTGTATTTCCAGCCTGTGCGTGCTTTGTTGACGCTTGTGGTTGCTAAGCGCGCGAGCATTAGCCGTCAATACAAGTTTTTGTTTCAATATTTGTGCCTTGCAGAAGAGCGGCGCGTTAGATGTTTGGTGAAAGCATTGGTTATGCGTCCTCCCCAAGGCTACGCTTGCGTTGGGTGGTGGATTCTTTGCGGGTCAATGCATGCGTTTTATAATACGAATTTCGAAGGCCAATGGTGTTCTCCACAGTTGGTTGTTTGTCGTGGGGTGAAATGGGCTGCATGACGCTTTGCATCGTTCGGGGTTCTCAGGTTTGAGCACCGGACGCAAAGCATTGTGGCAGCTTCCAAACACTTCAGAGAGTGCGTGCCGTGTTTATAGAGCTGCGGTACAGTCAGCGTGCACCTTTGCAGAATCGTTTGTACCCCACGTACGCTTGCCCGTTCAGCAATGCTGCTGTGACCGAATGTTGGCTTTTGTTGGCCTGAAGCACATCAAATATCGGCAGATACGCGTGTCTAGCGAAAGCGATGCGCGGAGTGCAAAACGTGAAGAAAGCGTCATCCGCGGACATTTAAATGCATCAATTTGCTTCCTC
>NW_013570247.1:9901-10148 GCF_000499745.2 Eimeria mitis | reverse complement strand
GCTGCTGCATGCATGCATGCATGCATGTATGCATGCATGTATTTGCTGCTGCTGCTGCTGCTGCTGCTGCATGTATGCATGCATGCACGTATGCATGCATGTATTGGCTGCTGCTGCTGCTGCTGCATGCATGCATGCATGCATGCATGCACGGGTGGTTTGGGGCTTTCAGTTGCCTACGGGGTATTCTGAGGGTTCCTTGAGGCCCCCCATCCAGGAGCCCGCCCCCGCCTTCTCTGTCGATATG
>NW_013570247.1:8908-9801 GCF_000499745.2 Eimeria mitis | reverse complement strand
GCTGCTGCATGCATGCATGCATGCATGTATGCATGCATGTATTTGCTGCTGCTGCTGCTGCTGCTGCTGCTGCTGCATGCTTGCATGCATGCATGTATGCATGCATGTATGTGCTGCTGCTGCTGCTGCTGCATGCATGCATGCATGCATGCATGCATGCATGCATGCATGGGTGGTTTGGGGCTTTCAGTTGCCTACGGGGTATTCTGAGGGTTCCTTAAGGCCCCCCATCCAGGAGCCCGCCCCCGCCTTCTCTGTCGATATACAAGGCACACACGATGGCCGCCGCTGTCGTGCTGCTGCTGCTGCTGCTGCTGCTGCTGCTGCTGCTGCTGCTGCTGCGGAGGCGTTCGGGGAACGGTAAGACGAAAGGCTTGAGCCGTATGAAGAAGAACTGAGACACAGCAGCAGCAGCAACAGCAGCAGCAGCAGCAGCAGCAGCAGCAGCGGCAACAGCAACAGCAAACAGCAAATGTAAATAAGAAGACATGTTTCACCAGCAGCAGCAGCAGCAGCACAAGTAGCAGCAGGAGCAGCAGAAGCACCACAAACACAGCAACTGCAGCAGGAGCTCAATAAGTAGCAACAGCAACCGCAGCAGCAGCAGCAGCAGCAGCAGCAGCAGCACCGCACCTGCGGCTTGTATCCAAAGAAGAGGTCGGGGACATTGCCCCAGGAGGAGGGGCTTCTGCTGCTGCTGCTGCTGTTGCAGCAGCAGCAGCAGCAGCTGATGCTGCTGCTCTTTCTGAAGACAGAAGGGAGCAGCTGGCGAGAGATACCGGGTTTGCTGCTGTCTGCTGCTGCTGCTGCTGCTGCTGCTGCTGTTGCTGCTGCTGCAATTGGCCTGAGCTGTGGGGTCCATGCGGCGATGGAAATGCTGCTGCTGTTGCTGC
>NW_013570247.1:8657-8808 GCF_000499745.2 Eimeria mitis | reverse complement strand
GCGTTCGGGGAACGGTAAGACGAAAGGCTTGAGCCGTATGAAGAAGAACTGAGACACAGCAGCAGCAGCAGCAGCAGCAGCAGCAGCAGCAGCAGCAGCAGCGGCAACAGCAGCAGCAAACAGCAAATGTAAATAGGAAGAAATGTTTCAT
>NW_013570247.1:7562-7948 GCF_000499745.2 Eimeria mitis | reverse complement strand
TCGACAGCTGCTGCAGCAGGTATTGATTCTGCTGCTGCAGCTGCTGGTTCTCCCTCAGCACATCATCAAGTTGCTGCTGCCGCTGTTGCTGCATGCGCGGCTGCTGCTGCTGCTGCTGCTGTTGCTGCTCGTGGTGCTGCTGCTGCTGCAAGTGATGCTGCTGCTGCTGCAAGTGCTGCTGCTGCTGCAAGTGCTGCTGCTGTTGCAGGTGCTGCTGGTGCTGCTGGTGCTGCTGCTTATGTACTGCAGCTGTTGCTGCCGCGTCTCCTTGCTGATGTTTGTCTTTGCTTTGCTGCTGCTGCTGCTGCTGCTGCTGCTGCTGCTGCTGCTGGTCATCACTGAGGTGCTGCTGCAGCAGCAGCTGCAGTTTAATATGAAGGAAGTCA
>NW_013570247.1:6130-7462 GCF_000499745.2 Eimeria mitis | reverse complement strand
GCTGGTGCTGCTGCTTATGTACTGCAGCTGTTGCTGCCGCGTCTCCTTGCTGATGTTTGTCTTTGCTTTGGTGCTGCTGCTGCTGCAGCTGCTGCTGCTGCTGCTGCTGCTGGTCATCGCTGAGGTGCTGCTGCAGCAGCAGCTGCAGTTTAATATGAAGGAAGTCTGCTAGGGTAAGGAGCTGTTCTACTGCGTTTGTGTTGCTGCAGCAGTTATCTGCTGCTGCTGCTGCTGCAGCAGTTGCTGTTGCTGCTGCTGCTGCTGCTGCTGCTGGTTTATGTTTTGCTTCGAACGCAGAAACAGTAGCAGCAAGACGGCTGCATAGACACCGCAGATCTGCTGCTAGTTGCATGCGCCCCTCTTCTGCTGCTCGCTGCCGCTGCCGAGCAGCAGACAAGCAGCAAGACAGAGTCTTGTTGCTGCGGGCTACACCCAGCAACTCCTGCTGCAGCTCCTGCAGCGCTGCTGCCAATGCCTGCAGCAGCAGCAGCAGCAGCAGCAGCAGCAGCAGCAGCAGCAACAGCAGCAGCAGCAACAGGACAAGCAGCAGCAGAAACGCATCGCATACAACGCAGACATTCAGCATATATGTGTAAGGCCACAGCGACAGCAGCAGCAGCAACAGCAGCAGCAGAAGCAGCAGCAGAAGCAGCAGCAGAAGCAGCAGCAGCAGCAGAAGCAGCAGCAACAGCAGCAGCAGCAGCATCAATGAGGGGTTTAGATCTGACAACGGAGAAGTATCTATCTGCACGATTACCACTTCTGCTGCTGCTGCTGCAGCAGACACTGTTGCTGCTGCTACTGCTGCTGCAGCAGCAGCAGCTGCTGCTGCTGTTGCTGCTGCTGCTGCTGCTGCTGCTGCTCACCTGGTTGGTTTGTTTGCATTCTGAGCCCCCCAGTTTGTCTGTCCCCTTCAGGGGCGTTGCATCTGTCCTGTGCTGCTGCGTCTCCATCTTATTGCTGCTGCTGCTGCTGCTGTTGCTGCTGCTGCTGCTGCTGCTGCTGCTGCTGTGTGTACACCTGGTGCTGCAGCCATTCCCCGCTCTGTTTGCATCTGTTGCTGCGCATGCAGCCCCGTTGTCTTTTGAGGTCAATACACTCCAAGGCTGCTGCTTTTGCTGCTGCTGCTGCTGCTGCTGTTGCTGCTGCTGCTGCTGCTGCTGCTGATGTGGCTGGTAGCTCTGCGTTGAGTGGCGTTGGCTCCTGCTGCTGCTGCTGCTGCTGCTGTTGCTGCTGCTGCTGCTGCAGGCTGCCGCGCTTTTTTTATGAGGCAGCAAAGGGGAAAAGAATAAAATCAGTAAAAAATAAGAAGATAAAATAGAAGAAATAACT
>NW_013570247.1:4592-5054 GCF_000499745.2 Eimeria mitis | reverse complement strand
GGAGCTCGTCGCGGATGTGTGTCCGTTATTTGAAGACATCTGCCGCCGCATGAGCAGCAGCAGCAGCAGCTGCAGCAGCAGCAGCAGCAGCAGCAGGGGTGCAACCAACGCGATTAAACCCCCCACCAGCAGCACCAGCACCAGCAGCAGCAGCAGCAGCAGCAGCAGCAGCAGCAGCAGCAGGTGTGGTGTGTTGTTTCTAGGCTCTGGTGGCTCTGCTTCTATCCCCCAGCTCAACCACCTGCTGCCTCTCTCTGACCCCTCTCATCCTTTTTATTTAATGGCGCGGGGAGAGCAGCAGCTGCTGCCGCTGCAGCAGCTGCAGCAGCAGGCGGTGGCTTACAAACGACGCCTGAAACAGCAGCAGCTGCTGCAGCAGCAGCAGCAGGTGGGTTCTGCTGCCTCATCAGAACCAACAGCAGCAACAGCAGCAGCAGCAGCAGCAGCAGCAGCAGGAGGTGT
>NW_013570247.1:4061-4492 GCF_000499745.2 Eimeria mitis | reverse complement strand
GCTGCAGCAGCAGGCGGTGGCTTACAAACGACGCCTGAAACAGCAGCAGCTGCTGCAGCAGCAGCAGCAGCAGGTGGATTCTGCGGCTTCACCAGAACCAACAGCAGCAACAGCAGCAGCAGCAGCAGCAGCAGCAGCAGCAGCAGCAGGTGGTGCTGCTGCTGTTGATTTGGTTGGTAGGGAGTTAGAAATAGCAGCACGAGACAGCCGCGATGCTGCATGCGTGACCTGTCTGCATGCGCTTGTAGACAACAGCAGCAACAGCAGCAACAGCAGCAGCAGCAGCAGCAGCAGCAGCAGCAGCAGCAGCAGCAGCAGCAGCAACAGGAATAGAAGGAGAAATATAAGTTTATTGATGCAAATAGAAGACAAAAAAATTTTAATAGATTGCGGGAAAACTATACGGGATTCTATACTCACCTTTGGATGCG
>NW_013570247.1:2354-2627 GCF_000499745.2 Eimeria mitis | reverse complement strand
AAGCAGCGGTAGGAGCAGCAGCGGGAACAGCTGCAGCACAAGGAGCAGAAACAGCAGCACTAGAAACTACTACAGCAGCAGCAGCAGCAGCTCCTGCAGCAGCAGCAGCAGCAGCAGCAGCAGCAGCAGCAGAACATATTGTGTGTCAGACAGAAGATGGAGAATTTGCGTTTACTAATAAGCAGCGTTTGCTGCTGCGGCGTAAAGTTGCATGCATTGATTTCAGGATTCTTAACGATAGAGTTCTTGCTGCTGCTGCTGCTGCTGCTCCTG
>NW_013570247.1:1269-1837 GCF_000499745.2 Eimeria mitis | reverse complement strand
CAGCAGCAGCAGCAGCAGCAGCAGCAGAACATATTGTGTGTCAGACAGAAGATGGAGAATTTGCGTTTACAAATAAGCAGCGTTTGCTGCTGCGGCGTAAAGTTGCATGCATTGATTTCAGGATTCTTAATGATAGAGTTCTTGCTGCTGCTGCTGCTGCTCCTGCTGCTGCTGCTGCTGCTGCTGCTGCTGATGGTGATGGTGATCCTGCCGCTGCTGCTGCTGCTGCTGCTGCTGCAGACTCAGATACTGTTGCTGCTGCTGCTGCTGCTGCTGAGGAAACAGCAAGAGAAGCGCTCAAAGCAGCTGCTGCAGTTACACAGTGCGGCTCATCAACTGCAGCAAAAGATGCAGCAGCAGCAGCAACAGCAGCAGCAGTCTGTGTGTATGCATGCGTTTCAGGTGTACAGACAGCTGTATATTCTGTTCCTGTATACCACGGGGGTGTTTATGTTTGTCTTGGTTTTTTTGTTGCGGGGCAGCAGCCGCTGCTGTTTCTATCGGACCTCACCAGAGTCCCCCAGACTGTGCTACATAAACTACGCATGCTGCCGAAGCCTGATGTATG
>NW_013570247.1:0-1071 GCF_000499745.2 Eimeria mitis | reverse complement strand
GGTGATGGTTATGATTTTGATGGTTATGCTGCTGCTGTTGCTGCTGCTCCTGCTGCTGCTGCTGCTGTTGCTGCTGCTCCTGCTGCTGCTGCTGCTGCTGCTGCTGCTGCTGTAGCTGCTGCTGCTAGTGCTAGTGATGATGCTTATGATGATGCTCTGCTACTGTTTTTGTTTTTCCTATTGTTGTTTCTGCTCTCTCTCTCTCTCTCTCTCTCTCTCTCACTCAATATATATATATATATATATATATATATATATATATATATATATATATATATATATATATATATATTTATGCTTAGGTATTGGTGTTGGACGCAATAGGGGAGAAGCCTCACGCAGCTCACCTGAGTATAGACGAGGCGCTGCAGCTGGCTGTGCTGCTGCAGCCGCGGCGTGTATACTTTGTGGGCATGGACTGCTGCCTGGAGGACCAGTGGACCACTCGCAGACTGGACCACTGGTTAACCACTCACACACAACTCTATAAAACAAAAAGAGGTACAGATACCAGGATACAACATGTTGCTCTGGCCCATGATGGACTCTTTGTAGATATACAACTTGCTGCTGCTGCTGCTGCTGCTGCTGCTGCTGATGATGCTGCTGCTGCTGCTGCTGTAAGTGCTGCAGAAGCTGCAGCGTAGACAAAGCAGCAGGCAGCAGTTCTTTAGATATATCTTATGGATGCTGCTGCTGCTGCTGCAGCAGCAGCATCCATGTATATATACTGCAGCAGCAGCAGCAGCAGCAGCAATACAGCTGCGCATATACTGCTGCAGCAGCAAGGATGCTGCTGCAACTCAAACAAAAAAGGGAGCAGCAGCAGTGCTGCTGCTCCAACTGGTCCTGCTGCTGCTGCTGCTGCAGCTGCTGCAGCTGCAGCTGCTGCAGCAGAGAGCAAGTTGCTGCCGCTGCTGCAGCATTTAAGCAGAGGCGGGGACTGTGCCTTTCTCTATAAGCAGTTCGGGGCTTCTGCTGCTGCTGTTGCTGCTGGTGCCGTTGCTGCTGCTGCTGCTGTTGCTGCTGCTGCTGCTGTTGCTGCTGCTGCTGCTGTTGCTGCTGCTGCTG
>NW_013570246.1:0-4744 GCF_000499745.2 Eimeria mitis | reverse complement strand
AGGTTAGGTCGGGCTGCAGCTGTGCAGCAGGAGCAGCAGCAGCAACAGCAGCAGCAGCAGCAGCAGCAGCCGACAACAGGAGCAGCGGGAGAAGTTTCAGCAGCACAGCCAGAAGAAGCTGCAGCAAAAGTGGCAATGCACAGCAGCAGCAGCAGCAGCAGCAGGTGCAGCAACAGGAGCAGATTCCTCACTGGGGGGCCGCAGGAGAAGCAACGGCTGCAGCAACACCAGCAGCAGCAGCAGCAGCAACAACAGTAGCTGCAGCACCAGCATCTCCACCAGCAGCAGCAGCAACCAGTAGCCGTGGCATCAGCAACAACAGAAACAGGCACAGCAGCAGCGGCCGCAGCAGCTGTAGCTGCACGAGGAGCAGCGGCAACAAACCAGCAGCAGCAGCAGCAGCAGCAGCAGGTCTGCAGCAGCAGCAGCTGCTGCTGCATGCAGCGTAGAAATGGGGGGAGACTTCATCATCGGCTGCGTGGGTAAACCCTCGGCAGGTATGTGAAGCATCCGCACGAGTTTCAGTGAACAGACGCTAGGGTTTAGGGTTTAGGGTTTAGGGTTTAGGGTTTAGGGTTTAGAATGTGTATATATCTGCTGCACAAATGCATTGCTTTGCATTCAATTCCTTTCGACGAAATTATTTTTCTTTGTACCCATACCCCAACGACTCTCTCGAGGGTTTAGGGTTTAGGGTTTAGGGTTTAGGGTTTAGGGTTTAGGGTTTAGGGTTTGTGCAGGTAAGAGTACTTTTTTCAATGCTGCGACGGAGAGTTCTTCGGCCAAGGTGGGGAACTACCCCTTCACCACAATAAACCCTAATGAAGGCATCGCCCACTATGTCACTGACTGCCCCTGCAAAAAGTAAGTTGCTGCTCCTGCTGCTGCTGCTGCTGTTGCTGCTGTTGGTGCTGCTGCTGCTGTTGGTGCTGCTGTTGGTGCTGCTGCTGTTGGTGCTGCTGTTGGTGCTGCTGCTGCTGCTACTCCTGCTGTTGGTGCTGCTGTGGGTGCTGCTGCTGCTGCTGCTGTTGCTGCTGCTGTTGTTGTTGTTGCTGCTGCTGCTGCTGCTCACTCTCCACATACAGCCTTCAGTCTGTATCCTTCCTTCATGCCATACATTCTGCACTTGCTGCTGCTGTATATACTCCTCCACCTCCGACTCCCACTCCTCCCGCTGCTGCTCCTCCCGCTGCTGCTGCTGCTGCTGCTGTTGCTGCTGCTGCTGCTGCAGGTACGGCGTGAGCTGCGCGCCTCGCTACGGCCGTTGTGTGGGTGGTCGCCGCTACATTCCTGTGCGGCTGCTAGACGTTGCTGGGCTCATCCCGGGAGCCAACGAGGGCCGGGGCTTGGGTTGCAAGTTTCTGGATGATCTGCGGCTGGCTGACGTGTTGATGCATATCATTGATGTTTCTGGAAACACCAACGAAAAAGTAAATTTTTGTTTTTTTGTTTTTTTTTGTTTTTTTTTTGGCTTTTTTTCGCCCGGTTGAGATACTTGTACTTCTCGGTATACGGTGATCAAATGCTGCTGATAGTGCTGCTGATGCTGCTGCTGATGATGCTGATGATGATGCTGCTGCTGATGCTGCTGCTTCTGCTGCTGCTACTGCTGGTGCTGCTGATGCTGCTGCTGCTGATGCTGCTACTGCTGATGCTGCGTATAGTTGGGGTGCGGTTGCTGCTGATGATGATGATGATGCTTCTGTGTATGGTTGTGTTGCTGCTGCGGTTGCTGCTGTTGCTGCTGCTGATGCTGCTGTGTATGAATGCGCTGCTGCTGCGGTTGTAGCTACTAATGTTGCCTTTGATCCTGCTGTCTATGTCTGTTTCTTTTTTGTTTCTTTTGCTCCCGCTGCTGCTGCTTGTGTTGCTGCTGCTGCTGCTGCTGCTGCTGCTTCTGCTGCTGCTGCTGCTTCTGCTGCTGCTGCTGCTGCTACTGCTGCTGCTACTGCTACAGTTTCGTTTCTATCTCTGCTGGTGCTCCCGTTTCTCCTCCCCCCCCTCCTACTACAACCCCTGCTGCTGCTGCTGCTGCTGCTGCTGCACCAATTATAATAAAAATAATAATAATTATTATTATTTAATTGTTATGCAGGGAGAAACAACAACCGGCTACGACCCGAGCGCTGACCACGAGTGGTTGCTGGGAGAAGTTCAACTCTGGATATTCAAAAACATTTGGGGCAAGTGGTCGTCGATAGCGCGTCGGCATGCTGCAGCTAACTGGTAAATATATTTTAATTAATATTATTATAAATAATATTATAAATATTATTTTTTTTTTTATTGTTACTGGTGCGGCGGATGAGGATCCTGCTCTGGATGGGGGTGATCGTGATGGTGGTGATGGTGGTGGTTTTATTGATAGACCTGTCTTTGTTGCTGTGGCGTCATATCCCTTTGCTGCTGCTGCTGCTGCTGCTGCTTGTGCTGCTGCTGCTGTTGCTGCTGTTGCTGCTGTTGCTGCTGCTGCTGCAGCTCGCTGCTCGAGACGTTTGCTGCACAGTTCAGCGGCTACGGGGCCCCACAGGCGCTGGTAGCAGCTGTGCTGCAGGAGCTGCAGCGCAGCAGGAGGGCCCGCAGCCAGGCGGTTCAGGCAGCAGCAGCAGCAGCAGCACAAGCAGCAGCAGCAGCGGGACTCACAACAGCAGCAGCACCAACAGATGACGCATCGCTCGTTCCTGAAGATCTTACAACGTGGACTACTGATGATGTCATGGAGCTCGTAAAGCTAAACCCTAAACCCTAAACCCTAAACCCTAAACCCTAAACCCTAAACCCTAAACCCTAGGCTCTACAGGTCTAGCTTCAAGACTAGGGTTTGAAGCGTTTCGTGTAGTTTAGTGAATCTGGTTGTTAGGGTTTAGGGTTTAGGGCTCGCAGGCATGAGGTAAAGGGTTTAGGGTTTTGAGCTTGGGCTTTATTGTTCAGGGTTTAGGGTTTAGGGTTTAGGGTTTAGTGGTTTGTATATGCAGGTGAAGACGTTTGTGAAGATTCGTTTTCCTTTTGTTTTAGTCCTCAACAAATGCGACGCTGTGAGTCACCCTGGGGGATCGGGATCGGGATCGGGATCGTCTTTTGTTGTTGAGGGGTTTTAGCTGGGCTTGTGGGGTCAAGCAGCGAGGGGCGGGGCCAGGGCACCAGGACAGGGGAGCGGCGAACAGGGGGCCGGGATCAGGGGATCGGGATCGGGGATCGGGAGCAGGGGATCGGGATCGGGAACAAGGGACCGGGATCGGGATCAAGAGATCGGGAGCAGGGGATCGGGGATCGGTATCGGGGATCGTGAGCAGGGGATCGGGATCGGTATCTGGGATCGGGAGCAGGGGATCGGGAGCAGGGGGTCGGGAGCAGGGGATCGGGGATCGGGAGCAGGGGATGGGGATCGGTATCTGGGATCGGGATCGTGAGCAGTGGATCGGGAACGAGGGATCGGGTGCAGGGGATCGGGATCGGGATCGTGAGGAGGGGATCGGGATCGTTGGTGTGTGGGGTGTGAGAAGGGTGGAGACGTGGATAAGAATGTGCTGCGCTTTTCTACAAAATTTAGAGACAGCCATCTCGTGCTGACGAGTGCCCTGGCTGAGTGTTTCTTACAAAAGTTGCAGCAACAGGTATTTCTCCATCAAACCCTAAACCCTAACAAAGGGTTTAGGGTTTAGGGTTTAGGGTTTAGGGTTTAGGGTTTAGGGTTTGTATGTATAGCTCTGTACATCCACACAGCTTATTGTGTTCCCCTAGCGATCCTCGTCTGTATGCCCAGCAGCTAAACCCTACTACTTTCATCAGGGTTTAGGGTTTAGGGTTTAGGGTTTAGGGTTAGTTGTGTTGTGTGTATATAGAAGATGATTTGTTACGACCCGAGCAGCGGGAGCGCGTACTGCAGCGAAGACCTGAAGGGCCCCGGCAGCAGCAGGCTGAGAGAGGAGCAGCGGGAGACGATCAAAGCACTGAAGCCAATCGATCCCAAGGCCTTTCATAGATTAGAAAAAGTACGAGACCTCATGCTATTCAGACACGGCAGCACGGGCATCATAGAGGTAAAATACTGCTGCTGCTGTTGCTGCTGCTGTTGCTGCTCCTGCTGCTGTTGCTGCTGTTGCTGTTGTTGCTGCTGTTGCTGTTGCTGCTGCTGCTGTTGCTGCTGCTGCTGTTGCTGCTGCTGTTGCTGCTGCTGCTCCTGTTGCTGCTGCTGCTGTTGCTGCTGCTGCTGGTCGCACGGGTGGTGAAGGTGGTGGTTGGTGCGGTGGTGCTGCTGCTCGTGAGGGTAGTTATGGTGTTGCTGCTGAGCTGCTGCTGCTGGTGCTGCTGCTGGTTAGGGTGTTGCTGCTGCATCATTGGCTGATGCTGCTGCTGGTGTAGGTGGTGTTTATACTGATACTGCTGCTGCTGTTGCTATTGCTGCTGCCGCTGCTGCTGCTGAATTTGTGTTGGTGTTGATGCTATTGAAGCAGCTGCTGCAGCTCATGCTGCTGCTGCTGCTCATGCTGCTGCTGCTGTCGCTGCTGTTGTTGCAGCTGCGTCCCCGCCGTCAGTATGGGGTTATGTGTTGTGTGGATAAGGGGCCTGTTGCTGGTTGTATACAATTTAATTTTTCGATATATTTATACATTAATTTAATTTAATTTAATTATTATTATTATTTTATTGTATTTGTTTGTTTCGTAGGCGCTTCGTGTTGCTGTTGAGGTGCTCGGGCAGCGGCTTGCTGTGTACCCGGTGAAGTCGCTGCAGCTCACAGCCA
>NW_013570245.1:6551-9251 GCF_000499745.2 Eimeria mitis | reverse complement strand
GGACCCACGTGTGCCACGCCACAGGCACCGACACGAGTGACCACACCTGCCAAAAAGCACATGGATGCTGTCTCGGGGAACTGTCCGCAATGACACGCATGAGTACACGCAACTAGCCGTAACGAGTGAAAAACGAGACCAAGCATGCGATAAGCTCGTTTGCAGCTCGTCCATGCAGCCAGATTCAACGTAGCCATCGTGTGGCTATGCATGAGCTAAGATCCTGTACACTTGAATGATCCGCATACGGCGCATTTAAAGTGCCTTCTAGAGCCTATAAGCAATTCCAACTCGCGATGCAGCAGCGCCGGCAGGAAACGACAGCCTGCAGGTATTGCACTCCACCAAAGGAACGGCGGTAGCCACAGCGTTGCAACCCTAGACAGCCAAAATGCACAGCTAAGAAGAAGCCGTCGCAAGCTAATGGCAGCTAAAGCTACTGTGGCGCGCAGCGCACATGACAACGCGGCAACGCGCCTCAACCAGTAGCGGACTGCTTCATACCCCAGCATCGCTACGTCTTCCTTACAACAGGTCTGCAAACTATCGCAACAAATACAGTGTCTCAACATACACTTGTTTCGTACAAGTGTCGTGCAGGCAGACCAGTAAACAATCACTACAACTGCAAGCCGTTGTAGCCATGGTAGTGGGCAAATACTAGTTAACTACTGAGCTGCTGCCAATGGCGCAGTACGAATAGGAAGCAGCGGAATGCGTCAACCAGCAGACGGTAGTTTTGCGGCGACGTCATCGCTTTTATATAACACACTTGCTGTGTCAGTAGTTGCTCCAGTACCATCCGGCGTAAGCGCACGTTTCAGATCACAAACAAAACCGCCACGAAACACCACAAGCGCAACTAAATGCGAAGGCAGAATGCCAAAATTCAGGCCTTTCTGGTTGCTTTTCCATCGTTCCGTTCCAATAGCCCTCCGCGCTTCGATGCTATGCTGTATAGCACATTGGTTCACTTTAGGACCTACTGCTGACCATGCCGGACAATGCGTCGAACCAGCGTTGGTGCCATACGAAGCTTTAACAGGCCCCGTGCCACCGACTGCAGGAGACTCTTCTGCAGATCCTATGCAGTCCTGCAGGTTAGCAAACGGCCTGTGCTAGCGCCATCAGCTTCGCTATGCTCCACGTCGGAACATAGCTCCCATCTGTAGAAAGCAATAGAGAGATGTTCGCAGTAGTGCAATCAACAAAAGGACCAGCAAATGGCATGTAGTACACTCCTAGGTGGTATGCGTGGCACGCGTGACCTATGCAACGCACCGTCTGCTTGGTCACCGTACTACTGCAGTGCCTAGCAANTATGCGTGGCACGCGTGACCTATGCAACGCACCGTCTGCTTGGTCACCGTACTACTGCAGTGCCTAGCAATTTGAGACGGGCGGGGAAAACATATAATAAGTTTGCAGGACAGCGCTGCCCCTGCTAGGCCTCAGGGAGATGGGCACCACGCGACGTCGGCGGATAGGCGTCCCCACCCATGGGGAAACCCGCATGCATGTTGTGGCGAGAGCAGTCCTCAGTGAGACGCGAAGGCGTGCGTACATGCCACTAGCCGTAAGGGAGAACGAGGCCAAGCATGCGCTAAGCGCATTTGTAGCTCGTCTATGTAGCCATACCGGAGTCAGCCATCGTACGGCTGCGCATGAGATCAGATCATGCATGCTTGAACGATCCGCATACGGCACATCGCCAATGCCTGCTAGAGGCTACAAGCGATTCCCACTCGCAATGCGGCTGTTCGTTGCAGACCAATAAGAATCAAGAAAATCCCCAATTGAGGACATTGCAATGCACCAAAGAAACGACGGTAGCCACAGCGCTGCAGACCTCAAGAACCAGGTGAATAGTTAAGGAGGCTCCGCGGCAAGCTAATGGCATGGCAACAAACGTTTTCGCGGCATACAGGGCGCATCGCCAGTGAACAGCGCAACGCGAGCAGCGGCGGGCAGCTGCACGTTTCAGCATCGCGACGCCTTCCCTACAGCAGGTCTGGCTCCTATTACACCAAGTACAGTACCGCGACATACGCATGTTTTGTAGGAGTCCAATGCAAGCAGACCGGTAAACAAACTCCACAGTTCTAAGCCGTTGCAACCATGGGAGTAAGGCCATGTTAATTAACTAGGACAGTCCTGGGCCCTCCTAATTGAAACTCAGCAGCCAGCAGCACAACGCATCAGTCATCAGACACGTTCCCGCGGATCCATATGGCACAACATCACTACATATTTGATATGTTCTAGATTTTATCTTCTTATTGACTAGCCTAGTGTTAGTAAAGAAAGGACGGTTAGCTCAGCGGTAGAGCACACACCTAGAAGCGCGACGTGCACTGCACCGACTGTGTATTTTTAACAACTACTAAACAACTACAACTACAAAGTGATATACATCTAAACATTTCGTGCAGCGGTCGTGCCTATACGACACACTTCCTGCGCCAGCAGTTTTTTCAGTACCATCCGGAGTAGCTGCAGGGTTCGGATCGCAAGCAGAAACTCCATGGAACACGACAGATAAACTACATGTTAACGCAAAATGCCAAAATTTAGCGTTTGGTGCTGGTTCATCACCGTAATATTATCGTACCAAACCCAGCTCTGCTCACCACGCAATATTAGACACTGAGGCGCTTGACGCGCTACTGCACATCATGGCAGATAATACGTTGAAGCAGC
>NW_013570245.1:0-6450 GCF_000499745.2 Eimeria mitis | reverse complement strand
CCCATACAACGCACCGTCTGCGTGCTCACCGTACTACAGTGGTGTCTAGTCACTCAAATGCAGCAGTGGATGCGGGCCTAGAGGAGGCGTGACAGCGGTTTACGTACGAGGCCGAAGGCTCATGTGTACCATGGGCAAATGCGGCGAGGCGCGTACACACAAATGCCAAACAATACATACGCGCGGTGCCAAATGCAGTCACCACTGGTACACGTGAGTACACGCCACCAGCCGCAACCAGCAACAAGGCAGCAACAGGACGAAGCATACGCTAAGCACCTCTGTAGCTCGTCCATGTAGCAATAACAAACTCAGCCATCCTGCGGCAGCGCATGAGATCAGATCATGCATGCTTGAACGATCCGCATACAGCGCATCGCCAATGCCTGCTAGAGGCTACAAGCGATCGCAACTCGCAATGCGGCTGTGCGCTGCGAACCCAGAACTGAGGACATTGCTGTGCACCAAAGAAACGACGGTAGCGACAGCGTTGCAAGCCTCGAGAACCAAATGCATAGTTACGGAAGCGCCGCGGAAAGCTAATGGCAAAAAAGTGTACTGCAGCACACAGGTCGCATGGCGAGTGAACAGCGCAACTCAGACAGCGGCGGGCAGTTTCACGTCTCAGCATCGCGATGCCTTTCTTCCAGAAGGTCTGCCTAGGATTACACCAAATAGGGTACCTCAACAGACACATATTTTGAGCAAGTCCACTGCAGGAAGACAAGTAAACAAACGCCACAGTGCTGCGACTCTGCAGCCATGGGAGTGAGGCCATGCTAATTAACTAGGTTGCTGCTGCGACTGCAAANCAGTGCTGCGACTCTGCAGCCATGGGAGTGAGGCCATGCTAATTAACTAGGTTGCTGCTGCGACTGCAAAATAGAAAATCAACATCCATCAGCACAACGCATTAGCCTGCATATGTGAACTTGCGGTAACTCCGTCTTGTGTATATGACACACTTGCTGCGCCACTAGTTGCTTCCGTACCATACGACGTAATTTCATTTTTCCGATCGCAAACAAAACCGCCACGCACCACAGAAGCTGGACTAGATGCGAACGCACAATGCCACAGCTCAGTGTTGGTCTTCCACCTTCACGTTTCAGTAGCCGTCCGCGCCTCGGAGTCTAGACAACACATTTCTCCCCTTACACGCCTAATGCTGACCATGGCAGAAAGTGCGTTGAAACTGCGTTAGCGCAATCCAAAGGTTGCACAGGCACTGCGCCCGCTAGTACAGGATTCTGTTTTGTAGATCTCCTGCAGTCCTGCATGGCAGCAAACGTTAAGTGCTGCGAAACACCAAATTACTCAAAGGTGAAGCACAGTGTCCATCTGTGGCAAGCTCTAGAGACAAGATCGTAGTGGCGCGACCAACCAAGGAACGANTGAAGCACAGTGTCCATCTGTGGCAAGCTCTAGAGACAAGATCGTAGTGGCGCGACCAACCAAGGAACGAGCGAATCGCATCTAGTATATGCTTAGGCGGTGTAAGCAAAATCCGTGGCCCATGCGACGCACGGTCTGCGTGCGCACGGCACTACCGCGGTGCCTAACAGCTCAAAACTGGTGGTTAGAACGGGTGGCGAGGAAGCACGACAGCGTTATACCTATGCGTCTACAGGCCCATGTGCATCAGACCATATGCATTGACACAGGAGCCCACGCATGGCAAACATTACCTGCATGTTGTACCGAGAGCAGGCCTCAATGGAGCACATGAGTAGACGCCACTAGCCATGAACAACAATCAGACCCAGCATACGCTAAGCACCTTTGTAGCTCGTCCACGCAGCCATAACCAACTCAGCCATTGTGTGGCAACGCATGATATCAGACTATGCATGCTTACACGATCCGCATACGGCACATCGCAAATGCCTTCTGGAGCTTGTAAGCAATTTCAACTCAACAGTGCGGCTGCGCACTGCGAAGGCAAGGAAGCCCCAGCTGCGGACATTGCAATGAACCAAGGAAAAGAGGGTATCCACAGCGCTGCAAATCTCGACACGCAAAATGCATAGTTGAGGACGCACTGCAGCAAGCTTATGGCAGTGGTTGGCACAGGACACATAACGAGTGAACACTGCAACTCAACAAGACGCGAGATCTTTTGCATCGCAGCATCCGCACCCTTCCCGTCCAACACCGACCAGCAGGCGGTGAGCGTGCAGTGACGTCGTTGTGTCAATATGACACACGTGCGCTGCCAATAGTTGCTGCAGTACTATCCGGCGTAATCACACTCTTCATATCGCAAACAAACCCGCAAGGAAACACGAAAGCTGGACTACATGCGAACAGACAATTTCATGCATCTGCCTTTGTTAAGCGTGCTAGTACTACGCTTCAGTAGCAGCCGCCGCTTCCTTGTTCACCCTATATCACACATTAAGCCGCTTAACTACCCACTCCTCACCATTGCAGAACATGCATGGAAGCAGCGTTGGCGTTATCTGAAGGTTGGAGAAGCCCAGTGCCAACCCGTGGAGGACGATCATCTGCAGATTCTCTGCAGTCCTACAGGCGAGCAAAAGTCGAGTGCTGGGCACAGCCAAATTACGCCAGGTTGAAACACAGAACTCATCTGTACCAAGCTACAGAGACTAGTGCGCAGTGGTACAATCAACCAATGGGTCAGCGGATTGCATGAAGTGCACTTGTAGGTGGCTTGCATGGCACGCGTTGCGCATGCGCCGCACCGCCTGCGTGTTCACCGTACTACTGTGGCATTCACCCGCTCAAATACAGCAGTAAAAGAGGGCTGCGAGGAGAGATGCCAGCGGTTTACCTACGGGACCACAGGCCCATGAGCACCACACCACATGCATCGACACGTGTATCCAGATATTACAAACGATACAAAAATGTGGTGCCAGAAACAGTCCTCAATGATACAAGCTAATACAAGCCGCTAGTTGTAAGGAACAACGAGACCCACCATGCATTAGGCACGTATGCAGCTCGTCCATGCAGCAGGAGCCAATTTTGCCATCCTGCACCTACGTTTGTTATCAGATCATGCATGCTCGGACGATCTGCATACGGCGCATTGCAAGTGACTCCTAAATGCTAGAAGCAACTTCAACAAACGCTGGGCCTGCGCCCTGTGAGCGCAGGAAATGTCCAACAAAGGAGTGCAGTGTACCAAAGGAATTGCGATAGCCACAGCTTTGCAAGCCTAGGGAACCAAATTTATAGCTGAGAAGGTGCCGCGGCAAGCGTATGGCAACAAAATATATTGTGGCATAACTCGCATGACTGCTCAACAACCCAACAAGAAGCGGAAAGTTCCACATCACAGCACCGCGACTCTTTCCCTACAGCATCTTTGCTTACCATCAAACACCGAATATGGCGCCTCAACACATGCATGTTTCGTACGAGTGCACCGCTGCTAGGGACGACCCGGGTACATCAGAGAGCAGGACAGCGCATCAGCCGGCAGACAGTAATCTTGCGATGACGTTGTCGTATGTATATGACGCACCTGCTGTGCCAGAAGTTGTTTCAGTCCCATCCGGTGTAACCTCACATTTCCAATTACGAACAAGACCATCACGCAACACGACAAGCTGGGCTACATGCGAACCCAAAATATCAAAATTTAGCCTCTGGTGTTTGTTCTCCACCGTCGCGTTTCAGTAGGCTTGCGCGCCTTTGTGCGTATGCTGTAAAATACATCCCGCCGTCTTCAGGCCTACTGCTGACCGTGGCGGACAATGCGCTGGAACAGCGTTCGCACCATTCGAATGTTGGAAAGGCTCTGCGCCCACCACTACAGGAGACTCTTCTGCAGATCCTGTGCAATGCTGCATGTCACCAAACGTCCAGCCCTGGGCAATGCCAAATTGCGCAACCTCGAAACATAGCCATCTGCAGTATGCCGTGGAGACCAGCGCGCAGTGGTGCGACCAACTGACGCACCGGCAAATTGCAGGAATTACGTTTCTATGTGGCTTGTTTTGCAAGCGTCGCACATGTGGCGCACTGTCAGCGCGCTCAGCCCTCTACTGCATTTCCTAACAAGTCAAACCCAATTTTAAAAAACAGGCACCAAAACCGGGTGAGAGTGTTTTCCCTACGAGACGGCAGGTCTTTGTGAGTTGACTCTGCCCCCGCTGTATGTACTTTGGGTCGAATGAGTTGAGACGGGTACACGCACATCAGACAAAACGCATGCAGGTGGTTCCGGAAAGATTCCTCAACGACATACGTGACTACACGCCCATAGCCGTAACGAACAACGAGAATACGCGCGCGCTATGAGCGTTTGCATGTCGTCTGTGAAGCCATAGTCAGCGGATACGCATGAGGTCAGACCCTGCGTGCCTGGACGATCCGCATACCGCGTACAGCACGTGCATTCTAGATGCTGGCTAGACGCTGTACACAATTCCATGCCCCCATGCGGTTGCGAATCAGGGAAACGTTCATGTGAGGGCTGTGAACCAAAGAAACAAAGGTAGCCCCAGGGCTGCAAGCCTGGACAAACAAAATGCATAGTTGAAGTGGCGCAGCGGCAAGCTAATGGCAACTAGATTAACAGTTGCGTACAGCTTTCATCCCTATTCAACAGCTCAACAAGAAGCGGAGAGGCTCACAGCTCGGAAACAGGGCCCCTTCCCCACAACATGTCTGCCAACTGTCACACATTGAATACAGGGCCTCAAGGTACACATGTTTTGTACGACGGCTGTTTGCATTGGCCGACGGCCAACCACCCCTGTTCCACGACATTGCAACCGCATTAAGCAAGCGCCCCATGGGAGCTCTGCACACCGTGCAGAGCTACCCCTGCGCCTGCGGCTGCTACCCTTCAGCAACCGCACACAGTCCAGCGCATTTCCGTACCACAGCTTTGCGTTCTGCTTTTCAAGTGCCATTACACCTCTCCGTTGTTGATGCGGGGAAGAGGCAATTGCCAACACACGCCAATACGCCGGCGGAGACTGCAGACGATAGCCCTTCTCCTGCGTAGTCCAGAAACCATAGTCTGCCGGTCACCACTGTTGCAAACTTTGCGACAATGCGCGTCATCGGCAACGTTTTCCAGCGAAGTTGAATACAGAATGTGCAGCGAAGCAAGCTGGCGCACGCAAATAAACGCATATACGGAATACCCACCGAAACTTCGTTGCAACTTACCTGCTGTATGGCCAATACTGCCCGCGCTTGCCTCCAAACCTACATCTGCAGCACCTTTGTTGAGGGTCCCACACATGCCTTCACACTAACGTTGACATAAACAAAACACAGCTATGCAGCGTTGGTTCCATCCTTCAGTCCCAATGACAGGCAATCGGGTACATCGAACTCCGCCCTAAACCCTCTCACAACACAGCGCCCAAAACAAACGAAACTCATTCATAAGCTGCGAAAACACTGTTACGGGAGAAATCGCGTGACCATGCATGCTCCTTTACACCAATCTACCCGTAAAAGGTGATCGGCGACAGGATCAATACCATGCTGTCGGTTTGCAGCAGGCAACAGCATCGCGCGTGCCCGCCGCGACTCTTTGCTAGCTTGCACAAAGGCCGCTCCTCCTCTGGCGCCAATTTCCACAACACCCACAGACGCGTCTACATGACACGACACATCTGCTAGCCCACGGCACTGCTTCACTTCAGGCGTCGCAAAACACATTCTCACGCTCGAATACTTCCGAGGTAACACCCGCAGAAGTTACACGGGAGGCACCACAAAATACCACACAATGTTCAGTGCTTTTACGCATGCACAGCTCTCTTCTTTGAACAACCTGTCTAACAAACAGAACAATCCCAGCAGCACCGTGCTCTCACCTGCAGCACACCCACAAACAGTTTATCTCTCACAGCGGTGCGGTTGAGCCCCCCAGAAAGCAGCAAAACGCCGTTATTCAAGATACACTTCGTACTTGCGTACAATAGCGCATTCGTTAAGCGAAGCCGAGAAGTAGCTGCAACAATGCTTTCGCTCGCAAGCATCTGGAACAAGGCGCGCTATGCCCGTCTCCGTAACTCCCCCGCCTCTCATAGAACCCACGCGCTGCCCCTACAGATCCCATCCGTTTCTGCAGTGCCGACAAACTCGCAGACGCATCGCAATGAGTGTGGGCGCCGATTTTCGCCCCGGCGTCTAAGGCCGTAGGCACATGCGCTTTAGTCAATGCAGGGTGCCGCCACTATTCTGGGACCACAAGCAACCTCAACACAATTATATTCAGCAAGGCAGACACCCCGAGTCCCCTAGTACATGAGAGACAGCCACGACCAAGACCACTGCCTAATGCATTGCACTTTACAGAGAAAGGCTGGTGTAGGTGGTACACGAAGAGGGGAGTGACAGAGACATGAGAATTGCGGTTTGGGAAAATAATGAAGCCCACTTCACTACATAAAGTAACCCTAGATCACAACAGGCGGTAGCAGCGGTTACGGGTTGTGCGCGCCATTTCTT
>NW_013570244.1:5600-9251 GCF_000499745.2 Eimeria mitis | reverse complement strand
ACCGCCTCAACACGAGCTCTTGTGGCATGTATTCATATGCATGCAACAGTTTCCCTCAGTGAGCTACTAGGCCGCCCAAACTATAAGGCGTCGACTACTATGGCAGTTTTACAGATATAGCTTCAGGTTGTTGGGGCAATGGTGGCTGTGCAAGCAGCGGGAGGGCACTACTCGCTGCTGTTAGGCAGGCGCCCGGGGCATTTAGTTCCGCGTCAGGATTATTCGTAGTGAAATGTATTACTGTAAAACAGTCAAAGCCCGCTGACGTTGCGCATTCCTTTTCCTTCGTTCTGCTGATTCGCTTTTTTGCGGCACGTGGCAAAGTCCGTGTCAGTAGCCGTAGTAGAAGGGGGCATTCAAGTGTTATGCGGAATTATTGTGCGACCGATTGCAGAATCTACACCTTGACTTCTTTTTTCCGTTGATACATTAGAAAAACGCAGTTTAGGAGAAAGTGCAGATCTCCTAATCGAACAGAATACAAAAAGACATGCATGTCTAGGTAGTTGCTGCCGGATACGCCGAGAATTGGAGAAGTATCCACCCTAGGACGGGCTCGAGTGAAAAGGGTAGGGAACACCGCCGCTCAGCAAGCATAGTGCGAGAACCCATGAACGCGGTAACAGCCAATTCTGCAGACTAAGGACTAAGGTGGTGACCACGTCCATTAATTGCGTTGATCACCTGGTCGCGCTAGGCTCCCCTGTGCCCGCAACCGACACATCTGGACACGATAACGGGATAGTGAATTGGGTGGCCTGTTACAATGCTTTCAACTCAGCGCGATCTGTGCCCGGCTGTGTTAAGCGAATCGCAGATTTCCTAGCGACGCTCGATACAGCTCTGACAGATGATGCCGGCTTGGTGCTGCAGTGCGTTTTGCAGGGGCAGGGCGCCGCACAAGTGGGTCTTTAACCATTAGATCTTCTCCTTGCTTCGGTAAAGGCCAAACGACGTTGGATTGTCTGCAGATGTGTAAGAACGTGTTTGTACTTCGTCCTGTCCTGGCTGACACCATTCGGTTTAGCGTATCTCTCTACTCGTGCTCGGCGTCATCGATTGAGGTAGGGTCGATGTAATTGCCCTAGTTGCTTTTCAGACACATCTTATGTATGTGGGGTGTTTTACTGCGTACCCCCTTAACGCAACCTCATTCGGCATATATGCATATGTATGAAAGGCTTGCTTTCACGTAGATCCTTGCTTTCTCAATCTCCAGAGCGTCCGTTGATATTTGACGGCGCTGGTTTTGTTATGTTTGGGAGAGGGATGCCGGTGCAGGAAAAAACGCGTCGTTCGCTGTTAGAACGCAGCGTATTCAGGTCGCTTCGAGATGGTTGCACGATGCAAGTTTTAGCGGCAAGAGCAGCACCAAGCCATTGAACGGAGTGCAACGCGTTTCCGTTTCACGAGAACCCGTGGCGGGGTAGCACAATGGCGAGTCTGTACCGGTAGAGGCGCTTGTTGGGCAGCTTTACTGACCTGTTTGTTTTTTTTGGGCATTGGCGCTAAATCGGCGAGTAACGAGGCGTTGCGTGGCGTTGTGCGGTGGGTTGATGATCTCCGCGTCGTCGTCGTTTGGCGGCAAAGTCTAACCCGATGCTTGAGACTAATGCGGAAGCAGCCCACGGGGCGTTGTTCGCTGCTGCAGCTCAGGATATTTAGATATGCGTCCATCCTTTTGCGGAATGCAAAGATAAGCAGCAGGAGCAGTAGAGCAGCCAATGGACGGCGTGTGACGCCTTCTCCCCTGCAGCCGAGCCCGCGGGGGGGTAGAACCATGGCGCGTGCGTCTGGGCGGCGTCGCGTGTTGGGCAGTTTGAGTACTTTGCTTGTTTTGTTTGGGGAGTGGTGCTGGTGCAGCGAGTGAGGAGGCGTTGCGCGCCGTTGCTCTTAGTTTTGGTGGGTTAATGACATATGCTCCTTCATTCTTTGAAGGCAAAACGTAACCCGATGGTTTAGGGGTGCAGATGCTGGAGCAGCAAACGTGGGCTTTGTTCGCTGCTGCAGCACAGGATGTTTAGGTCTGTGTCAAGATTGCTGCGCAGTGCAGCGGCTACCATCAGTGCACCATTGAGCCGTGTGATGGCGTGCGACGCTTTTCCCCTTCAGGCGAGACCACAACACGGTAGCCTGAGGGTGCCCCCGGCGTCGCGTTTTGGGCACTTTGACTGATCTGTATGTTTTGTGTGTGTATTGGGGCCGGTACGGGGAGCGCGGAGGCAGTGCTTGCCGTCGGTCTTACTCCCGGTGGGTTGATGGTCTCCGCGTCGTCATTGCTTGGCGGCTAACCGTAACAGGATGTTTGAGAGATTGATGCCGGAGCAGCAAACGCGGGCTTTGTTCGCTGCTGCAACTCAGGATATTTATATATGCGTCAAACGTTTTGCGGAATGCAAGGTTAAGCAGCAACAGGTGCAGCGCGGAGCCATATGACGGCGTGCAAAGCTTTTTCCCCTCAGGTGAGCGCGCATCGCAGTAGACCCATGGCGCGTGTTTCTGTGGAGCTTGGCTCGTAGGACAGTTTAATTGATCTGCTTGTTTTCCTTGCGCATTTGTGCCGGTTTAGAAGGTGAGGAGGCATTGCGTGGCGTCGTTCTGACTTCCGGTGGGTTGACGATCTCTACGACGTAACCCAATATTCTGGGGGATCGTGATGCCGGAGCAGCAAACGTAGGCGTTGTCTGCTGCTGCAGCACGTGATATTTAGGTATGTGTCAATATTGCTCCGCAGTGCCGCAGCTAGCCGTAGTGCAGCACGGAGCCAGATGACGCCGCGCAACGCTTTTCCCTTTCAGGCGAGCCCGCGGCGGGGTAGAACCATGGCGCGTGAGTCTGGGTAGCGTCGACTGTTGGGCGGTTTTACTGATCTGTTTGTTTTGCTTGTGCCTGGGTACTGATGTAGCAAATGAGAAGGCACTGCGCGCCGTTGCTCTGAGTTTTGGTGGGTTAATGATCTGTGTGTCTTCCTTGTTTGGCGGCAAAACGTGACCCGATATTTTGGGGATGTTGAAGCTGGAGCAGCAAACAGGGGCGTTGTTCGCTACTGCAGCACATGATATTTAGGTCTGTGTCAATATTTCTGCGCAATGCCGCGGCTAGCCATAGTGCAGCACGGAGCCAGATGACGGTGTACAAAGGTTTTCCCTTTTAGGCGAGCGCGTGGCGGGGTAGCACCATTGCTCATCCGGCAGGGTGGCGTCGCGTGTTGGGACGTTTGACTGATCTGCTTGTTTTCTTTTTGCAGTGGTGTCGGTGCAGCGAGTGCGGAGGCATTGCGTGCCGTTGCTGTTCGTTCCGGCAGGATACTGATCTCTACGTCATCATTGTGTAGGCGGCAAACTGTAACGGGATGTTTGAGAGACGCATTCCGAACCAGGACACGGGGCGTTTGTCTTTGCTGCAGCTCAGAAATATTTATTTCTGCGTCACGGTTTTTGCGGGATGCAAGGAAAAGGAGCAAGAAGTGCAGCACGGAGCCATGTGACGGCGTGCAACGCCTTTCCCCTCAGGCGAGCCCGTGGCGGGGTAGAACCATGGCGCGTGCGTCTGCATAGAGTCGCTTGTTGGGCAGCTTGACTGACGCCCCTCCTTTGTTTGTGCATTGGTGCTGGGGCAGAACGTGAGGAGGCATTGCGCGCCGTTGCTCTT
>NW_013570244.1:0-5566 GCF_000499745.2 Eimeria mitis | reverse complement strand
TGGCGGCAAAACGTGACCCGATATTTTGGGGATGTTGAAGCTGGAGCAGCAAACAGGGGCGTTGTTCGCTGCTGCAGCACATGATATTTAGGTCTGCGTCAATATTTCTGCGCAATGCCGCGGCTAGCTATAGTGCAGCACGGAGCCAGATGACGGTGTACAAAGGTTTTCCCTTTTAGGCGAGCGCGTGGCGGGGTAGCACCATTGCTCGTCCGGCAGGGTAGCGTCGCATGTTGGGCAGTTTGACTGACCCGCCCCCTTCGTTTGGGCATTGCCGTCGGCGGGGCGGGCGTGGAGGCACTGCATGTCATTTTGTTCAGTTCCGGTGGGTTAATGATATCCGCCTCCTCATTCTTTGGCGGGAAAACGTAAATTTGATGTTTGAGAGGCTGATGACGGTGCAGCAAACGTCTGCGGTATGCACTGATGCAAGTCGGGAGATTTAGCTCTGCGTGAATGCTTTCTCACAATGCAGCATCTAGCGGTTAGAGCATCGGGGCAGGCGTTGGCCGGTTGGCAACACTTTTCCCCTTCATACGAGCCCCTTGCGGGATAGAACCCTGTCGGCTCCGTCTGGATAGCGTCGCGTGTTCTGCAGTGTGACTGATGTGTTTGTCTTCTTTGGGCATTGGTGCCGATGCGGCGAGTGCGGAGGCCTTGCGTTCCGTTGTTCTTATTTTCGGTGGGTTAATGGTCTCCGCGTCGTCATTCGTGGACGGCAAACCGTAACGGGATGTTTGAGAGCCTGAAGCCGGAGCAACAAACGTGGAAGTTGTTCGCTGCTGCAGCTCAGGCGCTTTAGGTCTGCTTCACGATTTCTGCGGAATGCAAGGTTAAGAAGCAAGAGGTGCAGCAGCGACCCAGACGACGCCGTGCAACGCTTTAGCCCTTCATGCGATCCCGCGGCGGGGTAGAATGATGGCCCGTTCAGTGCTGGAGCCGCTAAACCGCTCCATGCACTGCTGTTCAGTTACGACGATGATCTCTGCGTTGTCATTGTTGGGGGGTAAAACGTACGCCGTGCATCATCAAGCATCATCAGAATCACTACAGTTCCAGTGCCCAGGGTTTTCGTCCTTTAGTATATGGTGCCACTATGAAAATGGTTCAGTGGAGTGCGCGAACGCTCACTTTTCTCAACGGACGCTGATATCTCATCGTCTACCGCACACTGTGAGCGCCGCGCACTTGCTATAGGTGCACAGGCGGGCTATGCATTCGTCTGCTAAACGCGAGCTCTATATCGAGTGTACACAGTGCAGAGAGCACTGTAAACGCACGGCCTCATGCAGCAATTGCTACTTTGAGAAAGCACTTCAGCGGGTCTTAGTACGACGGGCAGTTGACGTCAGGTCTTCCGAGCCATGGGTTACAGATCGCCACTCCACGCACGCAGAGGTGGAGGTGCAAAACTACCTGAATAGGGGCACATTCAGGCGCTTTCCGTTCTACCACTCCACGGTTCCGTCTGCTTTTCTAGGAAGTACGTTACACAGAGCATTCTGATATGTTGACAGCGGTAGGGCGAGATAAAACAGTGGCATTTGGCAAGCCTAGACGGGTCATTTTTTGGCCGGTTTTGGGATTGCCTCTGAGCTTTTTGGCAGGAAGATGCTTGTGTAGGTAGTTAGTGGCAGTTGTTGTTGGCACACTGGCGGACAGGGCATCCCAATCGACCGGAGAACTGTGTGGCGGTGAAAAACAGGTCATGCAAAGAGCAGCATGACCTAACCGTTCTCTGAAGAACGTTACGCTAGTTTGCGGAAGTAGCAGTTCGACAATTCCCGCCGGGTACAGTTGAGACTTGCTGCGGCTTGCGTGCATTGCGATAAAGGCCACTTGGGGCGGCAAGGCGACCACGTGATCTCGGTATGATTTGGGCTCTGTTTTGATTGGGAAACGGATGCAGGCGCAGGCAGTGAGGGGGCATTNTGATCTCGGTATGATTTGGGCTCTGTTTTGATTGGGAAACGGATGCAGGCGCAGACAGTGAGGGGGCATTGCTCGGTGGTTCTATGCAGGACAATATTGCATTTAGCTGCCCATTAGTACTATTTCGCGTTGGAAGGCAGAAATTTCCAAGAGCACAACAAGCAGAAGGTGGCATGCAACACTTTTATATTGCTCTCCAGGTTCACATGTGTGCACGCAACTTTTCGTGCGTGGGGGTTGAAACATGCTGTTGTGGGGAGGACTCGGTTGCAGATAGGCACTTATTGGAGGTACGTAGAGGTGCAGCACTGCCGAAGCCAGGGCAGCTCCACAGACGATCGTTGTCACAGCTCCGATGTAACGTACATCTTGTTGATGTATACTGATCACTTCACTATGGACCTGCGTTAGAGAATGGCGTGACGTGTTGCGCGTTTCTTAACTGGCGTCAATTTGCGTCTAGCTGGTCGGCGCCTGTGAAAGGTATGTTGCGTGGTATCTGCCACTTATCACGGATGTGCAGATTGCTCGGGCCGGGTAGCAAAGCTTTATACATCGGAAATGTGACCGTGGCTTCGTGCAATGCAGCGTTGCAGTTCCAAGGCGAGGAACACTCTGNATCGGAAATGTGACCGTGGCTTCGTGCAATGCAGCGTTGCAGTTCCAAGGCGAGGAACACTCTGCGGCGTATGGAGAGAACGACCTTTATTTGTTCGTTAGGCCGTTTTAGTGCGTTTTACGGTTGTTTGGCAAGGCGATGCCGTCGCAGGCAGTGAGCGGCATTAACGTGCTGTGGGTGCACCGGGGGGCTCTGCATTCTTCTCCTAAAAACGGATTGTATATCGGATGCACGCCTTGCAGTCAGCATCGTCAGGAAACGGCGTGATGCAGCAGTTTCTGGCTCACTTTAAGGACGCGCTACTGTGAGTCTTCATACGCCGGACAGTTGAGATGGGGTCCTGCGGACCATGGGTTACGGATTGGCACTCCATGCACGCAGTGGTGGAGGTGCAAAACTGCCTGATTCAAGCCGCATTGGAGCGCATTTCGTTTCGCTGCTCCATGTTTTGGCCGGCGTTGCTTTACGGGACACTGTGCTGTGTTGACAACGGTAGTGTGAGGAAAAAACAGTGGGTTTTAGCAAACCTGGAACGGGTCGTTTGTTGGCTTGGTTACACGGAATTGCTTCTGAGTTATTTGGCAAGGTAATGCCTGTGTAGGTAGTTAGTTGCAGCCATTGTCGCTACACTGGCTAGGGACGTAGATGGATTTGCAGTAAGTGCTCTTCAGAGGCAGGCGTTGCATGAAGGATGCGATTGCGTGTAGGCTCGCTGGTTCATCGGCTATTTTATTCAGTGCAAGGTCTAGTAGTTTGAACATTCGCTCATATATCCTCATATATCCGGTTGCGACGTGACGTCGCTTGTGGTTGGGCTCGAAATTGCATTTTGTGGGAAGGGAAAGGCGTACTGGCGCACTACAATGCGAATAAAATTTGTTCCTACAACTCTCTACGTCGCTGGCGCCTTTCTGGATATAGGTTGGCTGTGTTAGTGTGAAGCTGGCCCACTGAGATAGGTGGCCTATTACGTGCTCTAAACTCGCCGACACGTGGCTCCTCCCGTCCTAGGCGGATGTCCGATTTCCTAGCAGCGCTTGATACACCATTGGCGCTTGACGTCAGCTTTGTGCAGCGGTGTGCTTGCTGTGGCACGTCGCAGAATAAGTGGGGCTTGGACACCTAGACCTTGTTCTTGCTTCGGCAAGTGTCGAGTGAGGTATGATCGCGTGCAGATGTGTCAGAAATTGTTTGTACGACGTCCTTTCCTGCCTGAGCCCACGCGGTGTATCCTATCTCTTCAGCGTCATCGACTCAGGTGAACGGGTCGATGTATTTGCGGTTGGTGCTTTTCAGACGCACAATTTGCATGTTTGATGTTTTATTGCGTCGCGCATATATGCAAAGCTTGCTTTCAGTTAGGTGCGATGCCCGCGCATAGAATCAGCGTAATTAACGCGCTGTACGTGCGGAGGCGTTGTATGCGTTATTCGCCTTCGAACTGGTTTTCTATCGAGTGCTCGCCTTGCAGAAAACATCCCGAGGGAACGGCTCGATGCATCAGTTTCTCGTTTGCTTTGAGAAGGCTCTATTGTGGGGTTTTGTACGCCGGACAGTTGCGATCAGGTCATGCGAGCCATGGGTTACGGATTGCCATTCCACGCACCCAAAGGTGGAGTTGCAAAAGTACCTGAATCAAGGCACATTCGAGCGCATTGCGTTTCGCTACTCCGAGTCGTGGCTGGCGTTTCTGTGACATAGGTAATAGATGGCACTGTGCATTATTGGCAGCGATAGTGTGAGATTAAAACAGAAGCTTTTGGCAAACCTAGGACGGGGTTATTTGTTGACCCTTCTTTGGGATTAGCTCTGAGCTAGTTGGAGAGGGGATACCCGTGTAGTTAAATAGAGGCAAAGGGTGTTGCTACACTGGCGGACAGGGCATGCAGTTCCGCCAGGGAACTGTGTAGCGGTGAAACGATGAACATACAAAGAGCAACGTGACCAAACGGCTCTCTGAAGAACGCTACAGTACTTTGCGGAGGTGGCAGGTCGACAATTCCCGCTGGATGCAGTTGACACTTGCTCCGGCTTATGTGAGCTGTTGTATTTGCAGTTTGTGCTTTTCAGATACACCATATGCATGCGGGGTGTTATGTTGCGTGCCGCGGTTATGCGACCTCGTTTGGCATATGTGCATATGTCTGCAAGGCTTGCATGCAGTTTGATTCTTGCGTTATCAATCCCCAGAACGTCCGTTGATATTCACGTTTTTCGAAGCTGGCTTTGCTATGTTTGTGAGGTTGATGCCAGTACCTCAAAAACGGGCTTCGTGCGCTGCAGCAACACAGGATATTAAGGTCCCGTCGATATTTTCTTTGCAATGCACGGTTTAGCAGTAAGGACAGCAGAGCAGCCATTGGACGGCGGGCAACGCGTTTCCTTTTCACGCGAGCCGGCGGCGGGGTAGAGCGATGGCGCGTGCGTCTGGATAGCGTCGCTTGTTCAGGAGCTTGGCTAATCCGATTGTTTGATTTTTGATGTGGATGCCGGCGCAGAAGGTGAGGAAGCGTTGCTTGTCATTGATTTTAGTTGCGGTAGGATAATGATCTTCGCGGAGTTATTGTTTGGCGGTAAAACGGAAGCCGTGCGAACCATTATCGCACAGTGGCTCACGTGCAGCAGTTGCCATATAATTTTAGCAGGCTTTAGACTGATTTGCAGTGTTTCTGGTCTAGGTCGTTGTGTTCTGCTGCGTCGGGCGTCAGGTGCGCATTGGCCAATCGCGAAAGGCAAGAGAAGGGGTAGCGTGTAGTTACTGCCGATCCGAATCATCATAACAGTTTCCCCGGCAGCTCGCTTCGTACAAACATAATTGTCTGTACACCTCTCTACGTTGTTTGCGTCTTTTTGGATATAGGGTGACTATGTCAGTATGACGATGACCGAGTGAATTAGGTGGCAGGCTGCTACAATGCTCTCAACTCACCGAGACATGGCTTCTTCCGTCCTAAGGGGAAGTGCGATTTCCTAGCAACGCTTGGTACAGGTCTGGCACTTGACGTTGGATTTGTG
>NW_013570243.1:8224-9972 GCF_000499745.2 Eimeria mitis | reverse complement strand
AAAAAAATAAAAAATAAATATATATATTCTTACTGTTTGGTTCTGTATTCTCTGCACCACAGCAATATATATATTTATATAAATAAAATAAAAATAAAGGGTTTATATAATCAATATAATACATCAAAACTAAATAAAATAAATATAACTAGAAAGAATATAAACATAAAAATAAATAAAAAAATAAAAATAAAAAAATAAAAAATAAATATATATATTCTTACTGTTTGGTTCTGTATTCTCTGCACCACAGCAATATATTCGAGTGGTGTCTGTACTATAGATTCTAATTCAGGAAACTTCACACTATAAATATCTCTTATAAACCCGTGCACTGCCAATATGCTGCAGCAGCAACAGCAGCAACAGCAGCAGCAGCAGCAGCAGCAACAGCAGCAGCAGCAAAAGGAGAAGGGAGGAGGAGGAGGAGCAGCAGCAGCAGCAGGGGGAGGAGCAGCAGCAGCAGCAGACGCAGCAGCAGCACAAGCAGAGAAAACAAAAATTATTTCAATAACAATATAATAATACAGCCTGCTGCTGCTGCTGCTGCTGCTGCTGCAGATGGAGCAGCAGCAGCAGCAGCAGCAGCAGCAACATCCCCAGCAGCAGCATCAGCAGCAAGACCCGCAGCAGCAACATCACTGGCACAACCAGCAACACCATCACCAGCAGCAGCAGCAACAGCAGCAGCAACATCATCACTATCACCACCAGCAGCAGCAGCAGCAGCAGCAACAACACCATCACGAGCAGCAGCAACATCATCATCACCAGCAGCAGCAGCAGCAACAGCAGCAGCAGCAGCAGCAGCAGCAGCAGCAGCAAACATACTCTGTGTCTATATCTATAACAAGTTGGTTGCATTCTTCTATCAACGCCAATTCTTCACCGCTAGCAACAGCAGCCTGCGGCGTCAGTTCTCTCGCTTGCTGCAGCAGCAGCAGCAGCAGCAGCAGCAGCAACAGCAGCAGCAGCAGCAGCAGCAGCAACAGCAGCAGCAGCAGCAGCAACACACGCAGCAGTTTGAACATCAAAACGCAGCTGCAACAGCAGCAAACAACACAGACGTACAAACCAACAGCAGCAACCACAGCAGCAGCCACTGCAGCAGCAGCAGCAGCAGCAGCAACAGCAGCAGCAGCAGCAGGCATAGTAGCAGCAGCAATAACAGCAACAACTACTACAGCAGCAACAAAAGCGGCAGCAGCAAGAATCACAACAGCAGCAACAACGACGACAGCAGCAGCAGCAGCAACTCGAGCAGCAGCAGCAGCAGCAACAGCAACCGAAGCAGCACCACGACCAACAGCAGCAGCAGCAACAGCAGCATCAACACCACGAGCAGCAGCAGCAACAACAAGAGTAGCAGCAGCAACAGCAGCATCAACACCACGAGCAGCAGCAGCAGCAGCATCAACACCACGAGCAGCAAGACAACGAGCAGCAACAGCAGCAGCAGCAGCATCAACACCACGAGCAGCAGCAGCAGCAGCAGCAGCAGCAGCAGGACCTCAAGAAGGCGTATGAATCTGGGTTGTTGGCTGAGGCTGGAAACAACAGCAGCAGAGTTGCTGCCGCTCTTTTGCTGCATATACACCGCAACAGCATCAATGATAGGTTCTGTTTCATCGTCTTCTGGGTTTGCTGCTGCTGCTGCTGCTGCTGCTGCTGCTGCTGCTCCCTGCTGCTGCTCCTCCTCGGGATCGTCCAGCTCCTGCAAGTCGTTCAGAAATGACTCCGCTAGCGTA
>NW_013570243.1:7659-8124 GCF_000499745.2 Eimeria mitis | reverse complement strand
GCTGCTGCTGCTGCTGCTGCTGCTGCTGCTCCCTGCTGCTGCTCCTCCTCGGGATCGTCCAGCTCCTGCAGGTCGTTCAGAAATGACTCCGCTAGCGTTGCCTGCACACAAACCCTAAACCCTAAACCCTAAACCCTAAACCCTAAACCCTAAACCCTAAACCCTAAGCACAAAACCCTAAAAGTTAAACCCTAAACCCTAAACCCTAAACCCTCGACAAAAGAGACAGCTACAAAGTGCTGGTGCTGCTCTTGCTGCTGCGAATCACTGCTGCCGTATATATATATGCAGCAGCAGCAGCAGCAGTAGCTGTTGCTGCTGTTGCTGCTGTCTGCGTTGCCGCTGCTGCTGCTGCTGCTGTTGCTGCTGTTTGTGTTGCTGCTGCTGCTGCTGCTGCTGCTGCTGCTGCTGCAGGGAGCTGTTTATTTCATACCATCTTCTGTCAGTAGAAGCGTCAACCTCAAA
>NW_013570243.1:6799-7129 GCF_000499745.2 Eimeria mitis | reverse complement strand
AACCCTAAACCCTAAACCCTAAACCCTAAGCACAAAACCCTAAAAGTTAAACCCTAAACCCTAAACCCTAGACAAAAGAAACAGCTACAAAGTGCTGGTGCTGCTCTTCCTGCTGCGAATCATTGCTGCCGTATATATATGCAGCAGCAGCAGCAGTAGCTGTAGCTGCTGCTGCTGTTGCTGCTGTCTGCGATGCCGCTACTGCTGCTGCTGCTGTTGCTGCTATTTGTGTTGCTGCTGCTGCTGCTGCTGTTGCTGCTGCTGCTGCTGCTGCTGCAGGGAGCTGTTTATTTCCTACCATTTTCTGTCACTAGAAGCGTCAACCTCAAA
>NW_013570243.1:5176-6226 GCF_000499745.2 Eimeria mitis | reverse complement strand
AAAACATTTATTTAAAAGTTTTTATACAAAACGCTGCAGCAGCAACCTGAGCAGCAGCAGCAGCAGCAGCAGCTGCTGCTGCTGCTGCAGCAGACATTGATGGGGCTGCATGCGGGGGGCCCCCAGGGGGCCCCCCTTCCTCTCCTTTGTTCTTTGTTTATATATTTTTGTGTTTATTTATTTATTATATTTGATAGAAATCTTATAAAGAAAAAAATAAAATAATTTATATACCTTCTGAAGGAACATTATTTGCTGCTGCTGCTGCTGCTGCTGTTGCTGCTGCTGCTGCTGTTGCTGCTGTTGCTGCTGCTGGATACAGATAGTAGAGAAGTTAATTTCCTTTAAACATAAAAAGCCCCAAACACCTCACCTGCATGCATGCATATGCATGCATGCATACACACCAACAGCGCATGCATGCTTGCATGCACACCATATACTAACGCATGCATGCATGCATACACATGAACAGTGCATGCATGCCTGCATGCATGCATGCATGCATGCACACACATGAACAGTGCATGCATGCATGCGAGCACATCGACAATGCATGCATGCATGCTCTGCTGTGCATGCATGCATGCACGCATGCATGCATGCATGCATGCGTTGTTGGTGTGTATATGTTTGTAAGGTGAGTGCAGCGTGGGGGGCCCCATACTAGCAGCTGCAGCAGCAGCAACAGCAGCAGCAGCATTAGGAGCAGCAAAAGCAGCAACAGCAGGAGCAGCAACAACACCAGTAACAGCATCAACAGCAGCAGCAGCAGCAGCAGCAGCAGCAGCAGCAGCAACGCTATGCTCAGTATATTATTTTTAGTATTCTATAGAACGACTTGCTGCAGCCACCAACCCCAACACCCCTGCAGCTAGCTACAGCTAGCTACAGCTAGCCACAGCTAGCCACAGCTAGCCACAGCTAGCTACAGCTAGCTACAGCTAGCTACAGCTAGCTACAGCTAGCTACAGCTAGCTACAGCTAGCCACAGCTAGCTGCAGCTAGCTACAGCTAGCTACAGCTAGCCACAGCTAGCCACAGCTAGCT
>NW_013570243.1:3409-5076 GCF_000499745.2 Eimeria mitis | reverse complement strand
AAAACATTTATTTAAAAGTTTTTATACAAAACGCTGCAGCAGCAACCTGAGCAGCAGCAGCAGCAGCAGCTGCTGCTGCTGCTGCTGCTGCTGCAGACATTGATGGGGCTGCATGCGGGGGGCCCCCAGGGGGCCCCCCTTACTCTTTTTTGTTCTTTGTTTATATATTTTTGTGTTTATTTATTTATTATATTTGATAGAAATCTTATAAAGAAGAAAAAAATAAAATAATTTATATACTGGTGTACCTGCTGAAGAAACCTTATTTGCTGCTGCTGCTGCTGCTGCTGCTGCTGTTGCTGCTGCTGCTGCTGCTGTTGCTGCTGCTGGATACAGACAGTAGAGAAATTAATTTCCTTTAAACATAAAAAAGCCCCAAACACATCACCTGCATGCATGCATATGCATGCATGCATACACACCAACAGCGCATGCATGCTTGCATGCACAGCATATACTAATGCATGCATGCATGCACACACATGAACAGTACATGCATGGGCGCATGCATGCATGCACAGCAATGCATGCATGCATGCATGCATGCATGCGTTGTTGATGTGTATACGTTTGTAGCGTGAGTGCAGTGTGGGGGGCCCCATACTAGCAGCTGCAGCAGCAGCAACAGCAGCAGCAGCATTAGGAGCAGCAATAGCAGCAACAGCAGGAGCAGCAACAACACCAGTAGCAGCATCAACAGCAGCAGCAGCAGCAGCAGCAGCAGCAGCAGCAGCAACGCTACCCTCAGTATATTATTTTTAGTGTTCTATAGAACGACTTGCTGCGGCCACCAACCCCAACACCCCTGCAGCTAGCTACAGCTAGCCACAGCTAGCTACAGCTAGCCACAGCTAGCTACAGCTAGCTACAGCTAGCTACAGCTAGCTACAGCTAGCCACAGCTAGCCACAGCTAGCTACAGCTAGCTACAGCTAGCCACAGCTAGCTACAGCTAGCTACAGCTAGCCACAGCTAGCTGCAGCTAGCCACAGCTAGCTACGGCTAGCTACAGCTAGCTACATCTAGCCACAGCTAGCCACAGCTAGCTGTGTCTATATTAAACCCAAATATCTTTCGTGCATTGCAGCGAGCAGGATGCTCTCCTTCTGCTGCTATTTCAGCAGCAAACAGCAGCAGCAGCAGCAGCAGTACCTGCTGCTGCTGCTGCTGCTGCTGCTGCTCGAGCTACAGCAGCAACAGCTAATGCTGCTGCTGCTGCTGCTGCTGCTGTGCTCTGCCTATACACCTGGATCTGCCCCCTATACTTTCTATATTCCTAAATCAAGTCTCTATGAAAGCATGCAGCAGCAGCAGCTGCTGCTGCAGTGCATGCAGCAGCAACAATTGCTGTAGCAGCAGCAGCAGCAACTGCTGCTTTTGCTGCAGTAGCTGCTGCTTTTCTGGGTTAGCTGCTGCCGCAACTGCTGCTTCTGCTGCTGTTGCTGCAGGTTGTCTTCTCTGCTGCTCATTGTGTTGCAGCAGCAGCAGCAGCAGCAGAAGCAGCAGCAGCAGCAGCAACAGCTGCTGCTGCTGCTGCTGCTGCTGCACGTAATACGGGTTTATAGCGTCAAGGAATCGAGGATCTCCATATCTTGATCCACCTCTTGCTGCTGCTGCTGCTGCTGCTGCTCTTGCTGCCGCTGCTCTTGCTGCTGCTGCTGCTGCTCT
>NW_013570242.1:8220-9253 GCF_000499745.2 Eimeria mitis | reverse complement strand
TTTTTTTTTTTTTTTTTTTTTTTTTTTTCTCGTTTTCTCCTCTGCTTATATTATAGTTTATTGGGTTTGTTGTTTGTATTGCTTTTTCTTTTAATTCCTTTGAGTGGTTGTTGGGTGTATTGTGTATTTGTCTATTGCTGCCTCTTCCCTCTGGCTCCGTGCTGGTCTCTTGGGGGTTCTGAGCATTGCTGTTAGCATTGTTTCTCTCTTCGTTTTTTGTGTCGCCGTCAGTAGTATATTTTGTGTATACATTTATACTATCATCTTGTATTTGTTTGTTGCACTTTAGCGTATTCACCTATTGCATGTACAGTAAAACTTTTTTCAGTTTGTTCTTATTAAACACGTATATATTTGTTTCTCTTTTCTTTGTCTATATATTTCGATTGTATTTGGTTGATGGTGCGCACAGCTGAGACAGAAGTGAAGGTAACCAGCGAAAAAAAAAAATTTTTTTTGTTGTGTTGTTTCCTACAGAACTTGCCTGCGGAGCTGCTGTACCCGACAATAGAATACATATTGCCGCCAAGCTTATCTTTACCCAGCAGTGCAGCAGCAGCAGCAGCAGCAGCAACAGCAGCAGGCACACAGTTGCTGCCGCCACCTCTATTTGTGTTGGTGCTTGACACTTGCATTATAGAAGAAGAAGTTGAACAGCTCAAGGACTCGTTGCTGCAGGTGCTGCTGCAGCTGTTGTTGCTGCTATTCCTGCTGTGCTGCTGCTGGCGGCGTGTGCATGTTTGTTTGTGTATATATGTATTCCGTGTTGCTGTCTTATATAGATTTGGGGCTGTCGTCTTCATCCTCTGTTTTGCATGCTGCCTCGTGTATTTGTTTTGCTGTATAGACACTGATGTGCATGCACTCGTTCAGCTGCTCTTACATTCCCCTCCATCGCATGTTTTGTTTGTTATTATTTTCTTTTTAGTTCATCGCAAAGCCTGCGCTGCTGTTTCTTAAGCGGGTACTCTTTACCTTCTCATATATACTGCTTTCTATCTGTGTTCTGGGTTTATGCGTAGTGTATGGGTTA
>NW_013570242.1:0-8124 GCF_000499745.2 Eimeria mitis | reverse complement strand
TGGCTTTGATGCCCTCTGATGCGATGATTTGTTTGATTTCCTTTGGGGCGATGTGCATGCTCCATGAAATTGCTGACCCCAGCGAGTACAACAAAGTGCACGTATTCCACGGATCCAGAGAACTCTCCTCTGCTAGTGTACGCCAATGCTGCTGCTGCTGCTGACTGCTGCTGCTGCTGCTACTGCTGCTACTGCTGCTGCTGCTGCGCTTTGGCGTCGCTGCCAAACTGGTGTTCTTGCGCCGCTGAAACTCCCCGGAAACACTGTTGCTTTTGTTGGAGCGCTTTGTGGGTTCATTCCCCGCTAGCAGTTTACATGTCGGGGCTGGTTCGTTGTTTTGACATTTTGTATCCCCATGTTGTTGCTGCTTGCTGCCTTTCTTTTCTGCTGCTTCTTGCTATACAGATTCAACAGCAGCTTGGTCTCTCACCAGGCTCTTCCTTTGCTGGTCCGCGTTCGGGGAGCGGAGCGACGCGGCATCCCTTGGTGCCACCAGCAGCAGCACGCTTTATTCAGCCTGTGGGGGAATGTGAAGCGAAAGTTTCCTTCATTCTTGAGAATCTCTCCAAGGACTACTGGCCTGTTCCCGCCGACTCCCGGTACGTCTCCACTGGCACTGTCAGTGCTCAATAAGGCTTCACGGGGGCCTATGGCGGCGCTCGCAAGGTTTCGATAGTTGTAGTGGGTTTCAAAGAGTTCAGTTACGCTCACAGAGTAGTGCGACTGACGGGGCTCATGGATTCATCGTGCTTAGCGGAATAAGGGTTGAGGGTTTTGTTCCTGTGGCAGTTTTCCCGTGTACCTTTACTTCAGCTGAGAGCAGCAAGTAGAGAAACGACAGCTTAATGTTACTCTGTAGAGTTCTAGAGAGATGCAAACCCGTGTGATATGTGCAATTTGAGCTTTTAACCGAAAGGTTTATTATATATGCATCTGCAGAAACGTGCACATACCCATGTTGTACTACTTCAGCCTGTTATAGATGCGTGTGTAGACGTCAGTGTTTTTTTTTTGATGGATATCCTTTCCGTGCGTTTGGTGTTCCTCTTGGGTTTTTTTTGCTATGTTTGGTGAATCTGGTATGACTCTTTCTTTTGCTTTTTTGGGGCCACGGTTGCTGCGGGACGCTGCATCCGCATCTCCTTTTTTTGTCTTTTTCTGCAATCAGGCCAAAGCGCTGCACGGGCCTGGCGTTGTCCGTTGCGGTTGCGTTGGTGGAGAGTTGTTGGCTTCAGCTGCCCTGCCGCATCCTCTTGTTCACTGGGGGTGTCTGCACGACGGGGCCTGGACAGGTATTCTTAGCTTGAGATGTTGCAGTTGTTGTAGTTTGCTGTGTCGTTGCTTTTCTGTTGGTTTGTTTGCTTTATTCCTGGCCAGCGTGCTAGATTTTAATGTTGCTTGCTTTTACTACTCGTGGTGTACTGGGGCGTTTTCACGGATCTTCTGGCTGCCCCATTGGTTTGTTCGCTGTTATATGTCATCTTGCTTTCCGTTTATATGTTTCCTGCGTTCCATGTGCTGGACGTGTATCCTCAGCAGGCGAAGGTGGTCCGTATTTGTGATTCTTGGCATGTTTGCTCGCTTTATTTTCATGTCTTCGTGATTTTCGCCGGCCTGCCGTGGTGTACTTTCTTGCAGTTGTTCTTGCTCAGTCGTCTGTCTCTGGTAGTGCTTGTGCGTTATCTTCTTTGCTCAATCCCCTTTCGGTCATTTTCTAAATGTTTTTTTTCTCTCCCTGATTTACTCATCTACCTGTTTCGTGCCTGTTTGGGTGTATGCACAGATCGTTGACCTGCCCTTGGCAGAGTCCATCCGTCACCACTTGGACTTGCAAAAGGACAACCAAAATGCACGATTTGTACAGAAGGCGCTCAAGTTTTACACATCTCTAGCAAATAGAGCTGTTCGGGCTGGCTGCGCTGTTGATATCTTTGCTTGTTCACTGGACCAGGTGAGGGTGCTTCACGACCGGATCGTCGTCTCTAACTCTTTTCATAAGCATTCTGCTTGCTGTTTTTCGTGTTATATCTGGTTCACATGCCCGTGGTAGGCGCGTTGCATAACCGTGTGTTTGTTTGATCAAGCGACGGAGGGAGGGATGCCCTCTTTGGTTGTTGCGTTTATTTGTTTATTTGTATTTGTCAGTTGCTGTGAACAGGTGGGGCTTTACGAAATGAAAGTAATGCCGGAAAAAACGGGGGGTTGTGTCGTAATGAGCGATTCGTTTTCGCTGAATGTCTACAAAGACAGCCTCAAAAAGTTCTTGGAAACCGATTCCACAGGTAACCCAACAGCTGCTGTTGCCAGCTGTTAGCGCAACACGAAAGCCAAGTGTTATATATTAATATATATATCCAAGTGTTGTTTTTTTGCTGTTGAGTTCCTGTGTCTCCTTTACTTTTGTCTTCTTTCCCTTCGTCTTATCAAAACATTGGCTTCAAAGTATTGCTTCTACTTCTTCTGCTCTGTCGTCGTTGGCCTTCTGGTTGTGTGTTAACAGACTGTAGTTTTATTATTTCTAGTCTGTATGAAGTATAGGGTATGTAGTTTTACTCTTTCTACTCTGTAGGGATTCAAGTTTAGGGTATGAGAGTTAGGGTTTATGATGCCTATGCAGGGTTTCTGAAGATGGGTTTCAATGCGAAGATGGAAGTTCTGTGCAGCAAAGAGTTCAAAGTGTGTGGGGCTATAGGCCCATGCACAAGTAAGTTGCGCGATCTAATATTATTAACGTCAGGTGGCTATTTTCTCCTTCTTTTTACTTCCTTTGGTTTACTTTCTCTGAATACATGTGGTATCTCCTTATTTGCATTTCACGCTTAAAAAAAGTTAGCCCTACATCAAATGCGCGTTCATTTTGGTTGGTTCTATATCATGGTTGCCTCTCTTCTTATTGCCTTTGGGCTAGTCAGCTCGGCTGCAGTTGTGGAATGGCTTATGCAGCTCTACAGTTTATATATGCTTTATTTGTCTATTTGCTGCGGTGTTAATATCTTTACTTGCCTCTTTACTTTCTCCGCTTAGTTCCCTCGTCAATCCCATTGGCAACCTGTCCATTGGGCCATTGTTCTACATATTCAGCTGTCAGTGAATTTCCGCATACAATTCCTCTCTGCTGTTAATGCATTTGTTGATATATTTTTAGTTAATTCTCTTTGTTGCTCTTTTTCAGGTACTGGAAAGAAAGGGGCTCAAGTTTCAGACTTGACCGTCGGTGAAGGCGGGTCATGTGAATGGCAGGCTGCTGCAATGGATAAGGAAACAACAATTGCATTTTACTTCGAAGTTACAAACCAACACGTTTCAAATTTGCCTCCAGGTGATTGTTTAACTGAAAACTACACAGACTCAGAAGAGCCAGAGAGCATATACATACCTATATATATATATATATATATATATATATATATATATATATATATACATAAGCTCAACGTCGGTAGAAAGCAGATATTGATCAGCGTGCTCTCGAGTGTTCGGTCCAGATTCCTCTTTGGTTTTAATGGCATTTGTGCTCATTTACGATTTGATTGTCTAGCATAGTTCTCTGCTGCACATTACCGCTTGCTGCAGTTGGGCCCCTGTATTATCCCTTACCTCCGATGCCCAGGCTGCCTGTGTTGGCGGCGTTTGATGTTTGGCTATTCGTTGCTTTGCGCATTGGCTTATTCAGGAAAACAATCTTTCCTCCAATTTCAAACTTCATACTTACACCCCAGCGGTAGACGCCGCTTGAGAGTTACGACGCTTTCTTACAGATTTGCAGATCAGAGCCCTCTGGATATAGCCCCAGGTTAGTTGTTTTCTTTCGAATATGGCGCACATTCACCTAACTCTACTGCGGTAACTTATCTTGTAACTTTGTCTGACTGCTCCAGCTGTATGCTCACCTCAAATATTCCCTCTGGTTACTTCGGTTTTCTTCGAGTGAATCTCCTGGGTGCATTGCTGGTGTGGCTGGGCTTGACTATCAAGCTCTGCTACACTGGTGTTTCGGTGTGAGGATGAATTAACATGTATCCACGCTCGAGTCATTTGCCTTATCAAGTTTTGTTAAGCTAGGGTGTATATCAGTGAATGTTCCACTCTTACGTCATATTGCTCGGGTTTTACATGTTTACATTGACTGGCTTCCGTTTATTCACCTTAGACCAGCAAAACTGAAGCACAGCTGTATGCAGGGCAAGTAGTAATAGGAGGGAACTATAGACGCAACGCATTATCTAAGCACAGATGTTTTGTGTTGCTTAACAATGTCACCACGCTGCGCTGCCAACTAGGATAGTTCTTCAAGGCGCATTTGTTCGTAGCAGTTGGTTTGTGTATATTACTTTGTTTTCTAACTGCGTTACTTTTCTCGGCAGTGTATTTGTAATAGCAAATACCTGAATCGTCTTTTGGTGTATAGGGCTGGCCGCCTAGGGTTTGCCCCGAAGGGCAATTGGTTAACCGTGCAGATGCGGGGCGTTTTTTTCTTTTGTATTAGTATTTGTTTATGTGTATTGCATATACTGTATGCATCGTACAAACTGCATTTCAAAAGAAAACCTAATAGAATCTATTTCCACTGCAGTTTTTTTGCCGTTTAGGTTTTGACCAGGAAGCGGCTGCAGTACTCATGGCACGCCTCGCAGTCTTCAAGACGGAGACGGAAGATTCTCTCGATGTTCTCAGATGGCTAGACAGAAAGCTTATTCGGCTGGTTTCGCGTTTTGCAGGTGAAGAGCTGTGTGGATATTTTATTGGTGTCGTTTCATTCCTTCTGTGTTTCATTTGCTTTTGTATTGAGGAGGTTTGGTGGTTCAGTATGTTCTCTTTTGTGTCGTGTACGCTCTACTTTTAGCTAATTCTCTCTTCCCCGATGAATTGCGTCGTCTCCTGAGTCTTGTTGCTTTCAGTGCTATGAATGCTATTTGTGACTACCGTGGTTTTCCCGGGTTCCTTTTTTTCTTTGCCTCTGTGTTAAAGTGTAAAGCTATTGCAGTTCCATCTGGACGGTTCCTGTGCGTATATGGTCTGTGTAAGCACTGTTCTATGTTTGGAAATTCCTTTTGTTTGCTTTTTCTGCTTGATTTCAAACAAATGCAGACTACCAAAAGGATGACCCCAACTCATTTCATCTTTCTACGGAATTCGCCATATACCCACAATTTATGTACCATCTCAGACGCAGTCATTTCTTGCAAACGTTCAACGCAAGCCCCGATGAAACTGCTTACTACAGGTATCTTCTTTCTTTGGTTTTGCTCGTACACGTGATCCACTTGCTCACTGGTACTTACCTGTCAAAACAATGACTGTGCTAAGTGTAGTGGGCATCTTCATACAGGAGTGCATGTGAGAGGACCCTTTTGATTTGTTGCAACTTTTGTGTTTGTTTGCGTTAAATAGAGAATTTGTGTATTAGATGTTTGGTTGTATTTGTGAACGCGCAATCCAAAATAATTAGTGATGCTGAAATATGCAAACAGTTACATGTGCGTTCACTCCCCCGCTTTTTGAGCGTAGATGCGAGCGTTAGCTTGTCTATAGTTTTTTGTTTTAGTTTGTGGTTGTGTCTGGCTGTTGCTTCAACTTGCACATTATTTTTTGTGTTTTACGCTTGCACTGTTCTTGTTTGACTTGAATTTATTTCACTCGGAGTAACTGCAGCAGTCATCTGAAGGGCTGGACGCCTCACTCTCGCTCGTATTCACTGAACTAACAGCCACTGTAAATCCTCGTTTCTTGTTAATAATTGCTGTTCTTGCGTACTTGTTTGCCATCTTTGCCTGCTCGCATAGCCACAGTGTGTAGGGTTATTCCCTACAAACGAGCAGGAATGCATTTGTTTGCTCTGAACCCTAAACCCTAAACCTAAACCCTAAACCCTAAACCCTAAACCATAAAGTGTTTCCTCATCTGCACTGGCGCCGCTGCTTTTGTGCGTTTGCCTTAGGTCTGTCTTGCTGCGAGCAAGTGTTATGAATGCTCTGGTGATGATTCAGCCGGCCTTGCTTTCGTATTCACTAAACCAGCAAGGACCTCCACAGCCTGTGCTGCTAGATGCCCAGGCGCTCAAGGTAGGAATTTGATGTGTTTGCTTCTCCGCCCCCCGCTATTTGATATGTTCACTCTTTTGGTTACAGTTTCTTTCTAGCTTGCTCAGCGATGAGTGCTTGCTGCTGTATTCACCACGCAACCTGGTCTTTTGTTTGTTTCTCTGGAGTTTGCTGCTTATGCAGTGTCGTGTACACGGTGTCTTCCTGTTGCCTGGAAGACTTGCTCTTTAAAAAAGGAAAAGAGCATCCTAAACTCGCATCTTTGTGTTACTCTATTGCTGCTTCATTCTAGCGTCACCCTTTGACAGCATTGAGGGTTTACTAGGATGTAGGGGTTGTTTGTTGTTGGTTTGTCTCCGAAGGAGAATATAGAGTTCAGGGCCTAGAATTTAAGTATGGAGGCTCGTTTTTGTGTTGCATGCAATCCGATATAGGGTGCCTGCCGACTTGTTTAGGGTTTAGGGTTTGCGGTTTTGGGTTTGTGCTGCAGCCGGATGTAATATTGTTGTTGGATTCATTTTTCCACGTCGTTGTTTGGCACGGCGAGTTAATTCATCAGTGGCGTGAACAAGGCTATCACAACTTGCCGGAATATGAGAACTTGCGGCAGCTTCTGCAGGTACACTGAAGAACCCTATTCTTAAACCCTGCTAGCTGCTGCGCGTACACCACGCCCGCCAAAAGCGGAAGCCTTCGACGGACTGTTTTGATTGTTCTTTAGTATGCTGGTGGGAGTGGCTTGCGGCTCTGGGGTCACCAATCCTAACCTGTATTGTGTTTGTGTACGCAGGCACCGGTGGATGATGCAAGTGTCGTGTTGGGGGACCGTTTCCCCGCGCCAAAGTACGTACAGTGCAACAGCGGCGGCTCGCAAGCGCGCTTTTTGTTGGCGAAAGTCAACCCCTCAACTTCGTATATTAATTCGGGAGCAGCTCAGCCCCTTGGCCTCACGGAGGGGGGGGAGGCCTTCATCAACACAGATGATGTTAGTCTGAAGGTCTTCATGGAACACCTCATCAAGCTCGCAGTACAGAGCTGAGCCAGCACGACCGCGGCTTGAGTTGCTGGCTTTTCCGTTGCAGTGGCAGCAGCAGCAGCAGCAAAGGTTTCTTGAGTGTTGCTGTTAGCAGGATGCGATGCATTTGGAACCTCATAGACTCTTCTGTTGTTGAGAGCATGAGGTAGATATCAAGTATTTCACGTTAACTATGGTTCAATCTCGAAATGATGGGTACCGCATTGATGAATGGCCATCACATCGTGAATTTAGGCGAATAAAATAGCAGTATACTATAACAAACCAGAGGAGAAGTTGCAGTGAGCCTGCAAGGCTACCAGCGAACACTACTTAGAAACAGGCTTGAACTGCAACGAGCGCGTTCAACGGGTTGGCCGAAGGCTAACTCGTAGTACATGTAGATACATATCATAAGCTTTTTTGGAAGCAAACCCAATATCATGATTCAGTTTGGATGCAAACCCACTCTCATGAGCTTATTTAGACCCAAGACATGAACAGTAGTTCAGAGAAGCGGAAGACCTGGCAGATTGTTCTTAGGGTAGTGTCCAATGGTGGTTCAGTTCTGTACCTAGTGCAGTTCTTCGCAACTCTCATTAGGATTCAGTTGGTAATTTGAAGCTGGCCAATTCACTTTTACAAGTGAAGGCTGGAAACGAACAGAACGTATTCGGCAACACGCCGTTACCTTTCAAAGGTGTGCCAGGCGGTAGCCGCAGACGAAGGAGCATATTCCACTTGAACGTCGATTTACTCAGCTCAGTACTTCACTAATTAATTAATAGTAGCCAAAATTCAAGGAAATTTATCTTGGTTGATGAGTTGGTTGGAGTGGGCGTACGATACCAGGTCACCGGAGCAGCAAGTCACCTCCGTCAAGGTCCGTAGGCAGGGGATTCTAGTTCAAGAGGCAAAATAGCTTCATTACTTTGTAGTAATCGCCAAAACATTTCTCAAAACATAAATAATGCACAATAGGAGAAGAAATAAAGCAATGCACGGAGTGGGGTTCGAACCCACGCGGTCTTTACGACCAGGGGATCTTAAGTCCGCCCCCTTAACCAC
>NW_013570241.1:29151-30979 GCF_000499745.2 Eimeria mitis | reverse complement strand
ATTTATTTTATTTATTTTATTTATTTTATTTATTTTGTATTTTTTTTGCTTACTTTGATTGGCGCGGCTAAACCCCAACGCCCGTTGCTTGCAAAACCCTAAACCCTCAAAATTCAGGGTTTAGGGTTTAGGGTTTAGGGTTTAGGGTTTAGGGTTTGGGGTGTACATACAGCGCAACATTTTATACTATGCAGCAGCAACATAGGGTGCTAGTGGTCCTGTTGCTGGCAGCAGCAGCAGAAGCATTAACAACCAAACAGAGCAGCAGCAGCTGCTGCAGCAGCAGCAGCAGCAGCAGCAACAACTGCAGCAGCAACAGCAGCAGCAGCACCAGGGACTCTACCTGCTGCAGCAGCAGCAGCAGCAGCTGCTGCTGGTTTGTTTGTTGCTGCAGCTCTGAGTTGCTTCCTGAATTTATTCTTCTCTTTCTGCATGCACAAGGTTGTGGGGTTTGAGGTGTATAGGCAGCTCATCAGGGGTTGCTGCTGCTGCTGCTGCTGCTGCTGCTGCTGCTGCTGCTGCTGCTGCTGGTGTTGGGGTGTATAGGCAGCTGCTCGTCAGCAGCGTTATATAACTGCTGCTGTATAAATGAATATAAATTATTTTTTAATGTGTTTTCTAGTAAATATAATTAATTAATTTAATTTAATTTAAATATAATTAATTTATTTTTTTTAATTCGCAGAAAGCTGCTGCATGCACCGCTGCAGCAGGCCACTGGACCGCCGCAGCCGACAGCAGCAGCAGCAGCAGCAGCAGCAGCAGCAGCAGCAGCAGAAAAGCAGCAACAGCCGCAGCATTTCTTCTTTTTCTTTTTCTTTATTATTAATTATTTCAATTTGAATTGAAAATGATTTTATTAATTAAAAAATAAATACAAAAATACACAACAAAAACCACCCTAACCACACGCTGAGCTGTATGCATGCACACAGCTGCCTATACACCGCAGACCTGCCTACACACCCCACGCCCCAGTTGATTCCAGCAGCAACTAGCTTGCTGCTGGCAGCTGCAGCAGCAGCAGCAGCAGCAGGAGCAGCAGCAGCGGTCGCAGTAGCAGCAACAGAACAGCTGCAGCAGCTGCAGCAGCTGCCGAGGCAGCAGCAGCAGATACTGCAGCAGCAGGAACAGATACTATAGAAACTACATCAGCAGCACCAGCAACACACACCGCTGCAGCAACAGCAGCAACGCCACCAGCTGTTGTTGCTGCTGCTGCTGCAGCAGAAGGCAGCAGACAGCTGCTGAGCAGCGGACGGCCCTTACCGCAGCAAGGGAACAGCAGCAGCAGCAGCAGCAGCAGCAGGCGCAGCAGCATCAGCAGGCGTAGCAGCAGCAGAAGCAGCTGCTGCAGTAGAAGCAGCAGCATCAGCAGCAGAAGCAGCAGCAGCAGCAGCAGCAGCAGCAGCAGCAATAGGAATATCCGCAACATCGGCAGAAGCAGCAGCAGCAGCAGCAACAGCAACAGCAACAACAGCAGCAGCAGGGGCTGAAGCACAGCCTGATAATGATGGGGTTGCTGCTGCTACTCTTTAGCTGCTGCTCTGCTGCTGCTGCTGCTGCTGCTGCTGCTGCAGGTTCTGTGGAGCCTTTGACAGCCCATGAGCTGAGAGGCACACTGCATGCAGCAGCAGCAGCAGCAGCAGAAAAAACAACAGCAGCAGCAACAACTGCTGCTGCTGCTGCTGCTGACAGCAATCTACTGTTTGTTGCCTTCACCAGCAGCAGCTCTCGTGCGTGGCGCCGCACAGCTGCTGCTTTTGCTGCAGCAGCAGCAGACTACGCCGATCTCCTTGAACAGCAGCAGCAGCAGCAGCAGCAGCAA
>NW_013570241.1:28468-29051 GCF_000499745.2 Eimeria mitis | reverse complement strand
AGCAGACTACGCCGATCTCCTTGAACAGCAGCAGCAGCAGCAGCAGCAGCAACAGCAGCAGCAGCAGCAGCAGCAGGGTTTGCTGCTGCTGCCGCGCGTCTCCTTCCGTGTGTTCGACTGCGAAGCAACTGCTGCTGCAGCTTCTCTTTGTGCTGCTGCTCTCGGCATCGTAGATTACCCTACATTTTTGCTGCTGCAGCAGCCTGCAGCAGCAGCAGCAGCAACAGCAGCAGCAGCAGCAGGAGCAGCAGCAGCAGCAGGAAAGGATACAACACCCGAAGCAGCAGCAGCAGCAGTTGCTGCTGCTGTTGTGTCTTCACTCAATCTATCATCGCTCCCAACACGAGGAGACTTCTTTCAGTTTCTGCTGCGGCATGCATCCCCTTTCTCTAACCCAGCAGCAGCAGCAGCAGCAGCAGCAGCAGCAGCACCAGCAGCAGCAGCAGCAGCAGCAGCAGCAGCAGCAGCGGGAGAGGGAGAGAGATGTGTAGTACAAGTGAGAGGAGAAGAGATGCTGCAGCTGCTGCACTACGATGATACAAAAGGCAGCAGCATGCCGTCGTTTCTTCTCTGTATAGACACA
>NW_013570241.1:26765-28418 GCF_000499745.2 Eimeria mitis | reverse complement strand
CAGCAGCAGCAGCAGCAGCAGCAGCAGCAGCAGCAGAGAGAGATGCTGCTTTGTCTGCTTTTTTCCGGCTGTCTTGTGTCTACCCCCGCAGAAATTTGTTTCTTCTTTCCACAGACATGCAGCTCTGCAGCAAACAACTCAGCAGCAGCAGCAGCAGCAGCAGCAGCAGCAGCAGCAGTAGCAGCAGCAGCAGCAGCAGCAGCAGCAGCGGGAGTTCCTTTATGCTGCTGGCGCTGCAACCACTAGCAGCAGCAGCAGCAGATGATGATGATCAGCAGCAAACTGGATGGATGTCAGAAAGGCAGCAGCAGCAGCAGCAGCTGCTGCTGCTGCAGCAGCAATGGAGACACAGCGAACAAAGACAAAACCTGCTCAGGGCTGTTAGCATCCTCAGCAGCAGCAGCAGCAGCAGCAGCAGCAGCAGCAGCAGCAGCGGCAGCAGCAGCAGCAGCAGCAGGGTTTGCATTCCGCTGCTGCTGGCACAGGAGAGAGATTTCTTCCTTCCTACACTAAACGGCGGCTGCAGCAGCAACCATTCTGCTGCTGCAGCAGCAGCAGCAGCAGCAGCAGCAGCAGAAGGAGCAGCAGCAGCAGCAGCAGATACCCCTGATGAATCCCCAGCAGCAACTGCAGCAGCCCCATCAACTCCATCAGCATCAACAACAACAGCAGCAGCAGCACCACCACCAGCAGCAGCACCACCACCAGCAGCAGCAGCAGCAACAGCAGCAACAGCAGCAGCAGCAGCAGCAGCAGCAGCAACAGCAGCAGCAGTAGAAAGTTTTATATTTCGTTATGATCAGCCTGTCTTGGGTTTTGTGTCGCAGCAAAATTTTTTTAATATGCGTGTGTCTGCTGCTGCTGACAGAGATAGAGGCCGTTTGCTTTTTACTCTTATATACGATGCTGCTGCTGCTGCTGCTGCTGCTGCTGCTGCTAATGCTGCTGCTGCTGCTGCTGCTGCTGCTGATACTGCTGCTGCTGCTGCTGCTGCAGCAGCAGAAAGAGAGACAGAAAAAACCGACAGCAACGCTATACAGAATACAGCTTATAAGATATTTGGTGTTGACTTGCTGCTGCAGCAGCAGCTGCAGCAGCAGCAGCAGCTGCAGCAAGCAGCAGCAGCACGCATGCAAACGGCGCTGCAGCAGCTGTCTTCCTTCTTCTCTATCGTCTCATCGGAGGCTCACAAATCAGTGCTAGCAGCAGCAGCAGCAGCAGAAAAAGCAGCAGCAGCAGCAGCAGCAGCAGAAAAAGCAGCAGCAGCAGCAGCAGCAGCAGAACAAGCAGCAGCAACAGCTGCAGCAGACGAAGCAGCAGCAGGGGCAAAAGACCCATCCCCAGAAACAGCAGCAGCAGAACAAGCAGCAGCAGCAGCAGCAGCAGAAGCAGCAGCAGCAGCAGCAGCAGCAGCAGATGGGGGCCCCTTTAGTTTTGCTGTTTTGGATGGGCCCCCCTTCGCCGACACCCTAGAGACGTTTGGGGTGTATGTGCAGGTCGAGCTGCCTGCTGTTGTTGCTTTCTCTCCTCTTTTTATACACGACAATAAACCTGCTGCTGCTTTCTTTCGTCTGCAGCAGCAGCAGCAGCAGCAGCAGCAGCAGCAGCAGCAGCAGCAGCAGCAGCAGGAGGTGGCAGCAGCAAGCTGGGGGT
>NW_013570241.1:26500-26665 GCF_000499745.2 Eimeria mitis | reverse complement strand
TGCTGCTGCTTTCTTTCGTCTGCAGCAGCAGCAGCAGCAGCAGCAGCAGCAGCAGCAGCAGCAGCAGCAGGAGGTAGCAGCAGCAAGCTGGGGGTTGACCCTCAAGCAGCCCGCGTTTTATCTAAGAGATAGATTTGCTCTTACCCTAGACACACTGCAGCAGCA
>NW_013570241.1:26305-26400 GCF_000499745.2 Eimeria mitis | reverse complement strand
TTACCCTAGACACACTGCAGCAGCAGCTGCAGCAGCTGCAGCAGCAGCAGCAGCAGCAGCAGCAGCAGCAGCAGCATGTGCTGCAGCAGCATGAG
>NW_013570241.1:25669-26205 GCF_000499745.2 Eimeria mitis | reverse complement strand
TTACCCTAGACACACTGCAGCAGCAGCTGCAGCAGCTGCAGCAGCAGCAGCAGCAGCAGCAGCAGCAGCATGTGCTGCAGCAGCATGAAGAAGGATATGATTGGTGGTTTGAGGGGGGCTGGCTTCGTGCTGCAGCAGCAAAGCTGCTGGTGCTGCCGCTGCGGCGTGCTGCAGTTGAGTTTATGTATGCTGGGGTGTATAGGCAGCTAGCAACGGCGGTTTGGTGCTGCTGCTGTCTGCTGCTGTTTATCATTGTCTTTCTCCTTGTCTGCTGCAACATATGTGACTGGGATGCACTTGCTGCTGACGCTGCTGCTGCTGCTGCTGCTGCTGCTGCAGCAGCAAACAGCCTCAAACAGAAACTCCTAGGCACGCAGCAGCACAGCAGAAGCAGCAGCAGAAGCAGCAGCAGAAGCAGCAGCAGAAGCAGCAGCAGAAGCAGCAGCAGAAGCAGCTGCAGCAGCAGCGGATACAGCAGCAGCAGCTGCAGCAGCAGCAGCAGCAGCAGGAGCAGCAGCAGGAGCAGCGACAAACAG
>NW_013570241.1:25280-25569 GCF_000499745.2 Eimeria mitis | reverse complement strand
GAGATAGATTTGCTCTTACCCTAGACACACTGCAGCAGCAGCTGCAGCAGCTGCAGCAGCAGCAGCAGCAAACAGCCTCAAACAGAAACTCCTAGGCACGCAGCAGCACAGCACAAGCAGCAGCAGAAGCAGCAGCAGAAGCAGCAGCAGAAGCAGCAGCAGGAGCAGCAGCAGAAGCAGCAGCAGCAGCAGCGGATACAGCAGCAGCAGCTGCAGCAGCAGCAGGAGCAGCAGCAGGAGCAGCAGCAGGAGCAGCAGCAGGAGCAGCAGCAGGAGCAGCGACAAACAA
>NW_013570241.1:24231-24447 GCF_000499745.2 Eimeria mitis | reverse complement strand
TTATTTATTTATTTATTTATTTATTTATTTATTTATTTATTTATTTATTTATTTATTTATTTAGTTTATAGTAACTATAGTCGGTTGCTGCCCCTATAGAGAGAAACGGGGTGGGGTTGTTGTTTTTTATTTTTTTATTTTTTTATTTTTTTTATTTTGTTTGCTAATAAAAAGAAATAAAAATAAATAAATAAATATAAACAATAAATAAATAAC
>NW_013570241.1:23704-24131 GCF_000499745.2 Eimeria mitis | reverse complement strand
GCAGCAGCAACACGAGCAGCAGAAGGAATTACACCAGTAGCAGCAGCAGCAGCAGCAGCAGCAGCAGCAGCAGAATGAGAGCAACAACACTTAAGCATTTGCTTTTCCCTTTATAGAAAAAGAATAAAACAAACAAAGAAAACAAACCGCCGCTGCTGCTGCTGCTGCTGCTGCTGCTGCTGCTGCTGCGTGTCACCAGCTGCTGCAGCTGGGGTGTATATACACCGCAGCAGCAGATGCATTAGTATTCATCTTTCTCAACAAAAAAACAGAAAAAGAATTAAAAAATAAAAAATAATTTAATTTATTTTTATTATAAACAACTAATACCTAAGAAACACCTTGGGGCTGTCATTCCAGCTGCTGCTGCTGCTGCTGCTGCTGCTGCTGCTGCTGCTGCTGTAGGCGGTGTGAGCAGCAGCAGCAG
>NW_013570241.1:23304-23525 GCF_000499745.2 Eimeria mitis | reverse complement strand
TGGCTACAGCAGAAAGAAATTGCTGCTCGAGAGTCATACACTACTGCTGCATTTGCTGCAACATCAGCTGCCGACAGCAGCAACAGCAGCAGCAGCAGCGGCAGCAGCAGCAGCAGCAACGGCAGCAGCAACAGCAGCAGCAGCAGCAATAGCATCCGTTTGGGATTGAAGAGCCCTATAAGGAGCAGCAACAGCAGCAGCAACAGCAGCAGCAACAAAAC
>NW_013570241.1:20971-21115 GCF_000499745.2 Eimeria mitis | reverse complement strand
GCTGCTGCTGTTGCTGCTGCTGCTGCTGTTGCTGCTGCTGCTGCTGCTGCTGCTGCTGTTGCTGCTGCTGTTGTTTCTGTTGCTGCAATAGTTGTTGCTGCCGTTGTTGTTGCTGATGCCGGTTGAGGTGCTGCTGCTGCTGCT
>NW_013570241.1:20637-20871 GCF_000499745.2 Eimeria mitis | reverse complement strand
TTTATTTATTTTATTTTGTGTGTGTTATAGGTTGATTTTATCTCTGGTGACTACCTCCTTTGTTTGTCTCTGGCTGCTGTAAGCAACACGACCTGCTGCTGCTGCTGCTGCTGTTGCTGCTGCTGCTGCTGCTGCTGCTGCTGCTGCTGTTCGTGCTGCTGTTGTTGTTGCTGCTGCTGCAATAGTTGTTGCTGCCGTTGTTGTTGCTGATGCCGGTTGATGTGCTGCTGCTGC
>NW_013570241.1:20167-20537 GCF_000499745.2 Eimeria mitis | reverse complement strand
GCTGCTTCCTGCTGCTCTGCTGCTGCTGCTGCTGCTGCTTTGCTGCTGCTGCTTTGCTGCTGCTGCTGCTGCTGCTGCTGGATGTTTTGCTGCTGCTGCTGCTGCTGTGCTGCTGCTGTGCAGGTGGGTGGTTGTCTATATGAGCCAGATGTATCCCCTCATCGCCCCAGAAAGAAAAGTACACGAATAGCAGCAGCAGCAGCAGCAGCAGCAGCAGCAGCGAGAGCAGCAGCAGCAGCAGCAGCAGCGAGAGCAGCAGCAGCAGCAAGAGCAGCAGCAGCAGCAATAGCAGCAGCAGCAACAGCAACAACAATGGCGGCTGTGTGATAGTATGAGCAAACAGCTGCAGCAGCAGCTGTAGTAACAGCAG
>NW_013570241.1:17275-17660 GCF_000499745.2 Eimeria mitis | reverse complement strand
GCTGCAGCAGCACCTGCATGAGCAGCAGCAGCAGCTGCAGCAGCACCTGCATGAGCAGCAGCAGCAGCAGGGTGAATGCGAATTGGATGTTTTTGGTGTTAGATAAAAAATAAAAATTTGAATCATAAAAATAAATTAAAATATAAAAATAAATAAATATAAAAATAAATAAAAAATATATAAAAATAAATATAAAAATAAATAAATAAATAATAAATAATATATAGATATAAATAAAAATATAAATATAAATATTATATTTATATAATTATATTTGTATTAGTTTAGGGTTAGTATTACTTAGGCCACGAACGGTTTGCTGCAGGAGCAGCAGCAGCAACAGCAGCAGCAGCTGCAGCAGCAGCAGCAACAGCAGCAGCAGCTG
>NW_013570241.1:15956-17175 GCF_000499745.2 Eimeria mitis | reverse complement strand
AGCAGCAGCAACAGCAGCAGCAGCAGCAGCAACACTGTTTGTCTTTAAAACGAGCGATAGTGCTGCTGCAGCTGCATTACTTGCTGCAACAGCAGCCACTGCTGCTGCTGCTGCTGCAGGAGCAGCAACAGCAGCAGCAGCAGCAGCAGCAGCAGCAGCTGTTGCTGCAGAGAGGTTGTGATGATGGTCTACGTCAGGCAGCGTGCTGCCAACTATAGCCAGCTAGCTAGCTAGCTAGCTAGCTAGCTAACTAGTTGAATAAAGAGCTAGCTAGCTAAGTAAGTAACTCGCTAGCTAGCTAGCTAGCTAGCTAGTCAGCTCACTGGCTGCTCATCTGTGTGCTTGGCTAGCTAGACAGCTACCGAGATAGCTAACGAGCTAGCTAGCAAGCTAGCTAGCTAGCTAGCCATACATCTATGTATCTAGCTGTCTAGCTAGCTAGCTATCTATATATCTAGCTATACAGCTACATCTCTAGCTAGCTATCTAGCTAGCTATCTAGCTAGCTATATATCTAGCTAGCTGGATAGCTACATAGATAGATAGGTAGCCAGCTAGCTAGCTAGCTCGCTAGCTAGCTAGCTGGCTAGGTGGCCAGTGTAGGCGGTGGTTGACTCTGTGCTGCTGGTGGCACTGCTGCGGTTGTTGTTGCTGGTGCTGCAGCAGGTGCTGCTGCTGCTGCTGCTGCAGCTGCTGCTGCAGCTGCTGCTGCTTCTGCAGCTGCTGCTGCTACTGCTGCAGCTGCAGCTGCTACTGCTGCAGCTGCCGCTGCTACTGCTGCAGCTGCTGCTGCTGCTGATGCAGCTGCTCCAGCAGCAGCTGCTGCTGTTGATGACTGGTCTGAAGACGCAACAGCAAGGAGATGAAGTGCGGGCGTTCCTGCTGCTGCTGCTGCTGCTGCTGCTGCGCCTGCTGCTGCTCTTGCTGCTGCTGCTGCAGCAGCAGCAGCTGCTGCTGCTCCTGCTGCTGCTGCTGCTGTTAAAGCTGCTGCTGCAGCAGAAGTCTCAACGCCGCAGCGTCTGCGGCGCGCAGACACTCCGATGCTCTTCAGACAGCAGCAGCAGCAGCAGCAGCAGCAGCAGCAGCAGCAGCAGCAGCAGCTGAAACAAAACAGGAAGCAGCAGCAAACTGTGAGAAGAGTTTTAACAAAAGCAGAAGACAGCACAAGACAAAAGACACTCGAAGCAAGTATCAGCAGCAGCAGCAGCAGCAGCATCTG
>NW_013570241.1:15393-15578 GCF_000499745.2 Eimeria mitis | reverse complement strand
TGCTGCTGCTGCTGCTCCTTCTTAGGGTTTAGGCTGTCTGCTGCTGCTGCTGCTGCTGCTGCTGCTGCTGAGAGTAAACAAAAATGTTCTTCGTTGCAGCAGTTTATTAATTATTTAATTTTTATTATTTAATGCAATTTGCTTCTGCTGCTATCGTAGCTTCTTGCTGCTGCGTCAGCAGTGCA
>NW_013570241.1:15114-15293 GCF_000499745.2 Eimeria mitis | reverse complement strand
TTATTAATTATTTAATTTTTATTATTTAATGCAATTTGCTTCTGCTGCTATCGTAGCTTCTTGCTGCTGCTCATAGGACCCCCATAGCAGCCGGGCTACTGCAGCAAATAGAAAACAGCTGCAGCAGCAGCAGCAGCAGCAGCAGCAGCAAGATATGTAGTAGTGCGCTGCAGCAGATA
>NW_013570241.1:14938-15014 GCF_000499745.2 Eimeria mitis | reverse complement strand
TTAATTATTTAATTTTTATTATTTAATGCAATTTGCTTCTGCTGCTATCGTAGCTTCTTGCTGCTGCGTCCGCAGT
>NW_013570241.1:14609-14876 GCF_000499745.2 Eimeria mitis | reverse complement strand
GCAGCACCAGGAGTGGTTGAGTCTGCAGCGCTTACTCTGTGTGCCGACAGCAGCAGCAGCAGCAGCAGCAGCAGCAACAGCAGCAGCAGCAGCGGGAATTTATTACAAAACTAAACAGAAGCAGATGCTGCTGCATTGTATAACGACAGTGCCAGCAGCAGCAGCAGCAGCAGCAGCAGCAGCAGCAGCGACAGACATCAGACAGCAGCGGCAGCAGCAGACAACAGCAGCAGCAGCAGACAGCAGCAGCAGCAGCAGCAGCAGCAG
>NW_013570241.1:13827-14509 GCF_000499745.2 Eimeria mitis | reverse complement strand
CTAAACAGAAGCAGATGCTGCTGCATTGTATAACGACAGTGCCAGCAGCAGCAGCAGCAGCAGCAGCAGCGACAGACATCAGACAGCAGCGGTAGCAGCAGACAACAGCAGCAGCAGCAGACAGCAGCAGCAGCAGCAGCAGCAGGCAGCAGCAGCAGTTCAACAAGCGGACGTCTACACACACAGCCAACCGCAGGAGTCAGGAGGCGTTGCAGCAGCAGCAGCAGCAGCAGCAGTGGCAGCAGCAGCAGCAGCAAAGCCCCAGGTAAAGCTGCAGCAACACCCGCTGCAGCAGCAAAGAAGTAGCAGCAGCAGCAGCAGCAGCAGCAGCAGCAGCTGATGCTGCAGACGCACAAATGAGCGCGTTTTCGGGGGGAGAGCAGCAGCTGGCAGTGCGGCTGTCTCCTGCTGCAGCAGCGGCAGCTGCAGCAGCAGCAGCTGCTGCAGCAGCAGCAGCAGATGCAACAGCAGCAGCAACAGCAGCAGACACTGCAGCAGCAGCAGACACTGCAGCAGCAGCAGCAGCAGCAGACACTGCAGTAGCAGCAGCAGACACTGCAGCAGCAGCAGACACTGCAGCAGCAGCAGCAGCAGCAGCAACTGCAGCAGCAGATGAGGCAGAAGCGTTAGCTGCTGCTCTGTTGGACCTCGCACAAGACATTTGGATGTGCGTGAAGAAAGA
>NW_013570241.1:11851-12172 GCF_000499745.2 Eimeria mitis | reverse complement strand
TATATATATATATATATATATATATATATATGTATGGCGTTGCGTTTAGGGTTTAGGGTTTAGGGTTTATAAGTTTTTTTTTTTTGTACTAAATTTTCTTCTCTCAGCTCTCTACTCTCCCTATTCTCCATTCTCCATTCTCTATTGTCAAGGGTTTAGGGTTTAGGGTGTAGGGTTTAGGGTTTAGGGTTTAGGGTTTAGGGTTTAGGGTTTAGGGTTTGTGTGCAGGTGTATCTCTGGTGAGCCGGGGCTGTCTGCGGGTGGCTTGGGATACCCCCATCGAAGCAGCAGACTTCTGCTCCGCCAAGGCCCCGCGCTCCC
>NW_013570241.1:9953-10110 GCF_000499745.2 Eimeria mitis | reverse complement strand
TTTTCTAGGGTATGGATATGCTTCAGCAGATGCAGCAGCAACGCCCCCTGCAGCAGCAGCAGCAGCAGCAGCAGCAACAGCAGCAGCAGCAGCAGCAGCAAGCAGCTGCTGCTCCGTGTTCCAGCGCAGGGGCTCAACAGGGGATACCTGGGAGGTA
>NW_013570241.1:7222-7620 GCF_000499745.2 Eimeria mitis | reverse complement strand
CAGCATCAGCAGCAGCAGCAGCAGCAGACGCAACAGCAACAGCAGCAACAGGTTCTTCCGCTCCTGCTGCAGCAGCAGCAGCAGCAGCAGCAGCAGCAGCAGCAGAGCCAGGGCTTGCTGCTGCAGGCAAGGCCCCCTATCTATTTGCTGCTGCACCGCTGCAGGAGATTTGCTTCAGCGGCGCATGCAACTTCTCGAACACAGATGTATGTTGCTGCTGCTGCTGCTGCTGCTGCTGCTGCTGCTGTTGCTGCTGCTGCTGCTGTTGCTGTTGCTGCTGCGGCGGCGGTTGCTGCGTTTGTTGCTCTTGTTGCTGCTGCTGCTGCACGCGTGTGTTACGTGAGCTGCTGCTGTTACCGTTTGCAGTGTTTGCTGCTGCTGCTGTTGCTGCTGCTGTA
>NW_013570241.1:5895-6149 GCF_000499745.2 Eimeria mitis | reverse complement strand
ATACACCTCAGTGATGTCCACTGTAGAGGCAGCAGCAGCAGCAGCAGCAGCAGCAGCAAACTCTGCTGCAACACCCAGGGATGTTTCTGCAACAGCAGCAGCAGCAGCAGCAGCAGCAGCAGCAGCAACTGCAGCAGCAGCAGCTGCAGCCACGCAGATGCTGAGCTGCTGCAGCACGCCGCAATGCTTCAGCAGCTGGCAGCCAAAACTATAGACACTACCAGCAGCAGCAGCAACAACAGCAGCAGCAGCAG
>NW_013570241.1:5475-5795 GCF_000499745.2 Eimeria mitis | reverse complement strand
AGCAGCAGCAACAGCAGCAGCAACAGCAACAGCAGCAGCAACAGCAGCAGCAGCAGCAGCAGCAGCAGCAAGCCGAAGTGCTGCGTTGTGGTTGGGCGTTCAGTGGGCGAGGCCTTCAAAAACCATCGGCTCCCCTTCCGCCGGCGAGCCCGCAACAGCAGCAACAGCAGCAGCAGCAGCAGCAACAGCAGCAGCAGCAGCAGCAGCAGCAGCAGCAGCAGCAGCGGCAGTAGTAGTAGTAGTAGTAGTAGTTGTAGCGTTGACACGGGTAGTAAGACTCCCGCTTCAGCATCAGCAGCAGCAGCAGCAGGAGCAGCAGC
>NW_013570241.1:3626-3856 GCF_000499745.2 Eimeria mitis | reverse complement strand
TGCTGCTGCTGCGAGTGCTGCAGCAGCAGCAGCACCGTACTGCAGCTCAACGAAGACAGCAGCAGCAGCAAAGCAAAACCCTTCTGCTGCTGCAGCAGCATGAAAGCCACCTGCTGGCAGCAGCGACGGCAGCAGCAACGCTCGAAGCAGCCGCATAAACCCGCTGCTGCTGCTGCTGCTGCTGCTGTTGCTGCTGCTGCTGCTGCTGCTGCTGGACTCAGCAGCAGCAG
>NW_013570241.1:3245-3526 GCF_000499745.2 Eimeria mitis | reverse complement strand
CTGCTGCTGCTGCTGCTGTTGCTGCTGCTGCTGCTGCTGCTGCTGGACTCAGCAGCAGCAGCAGCAGCAGGTTGTAGCAGCAAGTCTTCTGGTGCTGCAGCAAACGAAGACCGGAATCTCATTAGAGCTTCTGCATGCTCTGCTGCTGCAGCTGCTGCTGCTGCTGCACTCTTACTGGTGCAGGTTGCTGCTGCTGCTGCTGCTGCTGCTTCTACCCTGCCGCTGCTACTGCTACTGCTGCTGCTGCTGCTGCTGCTGCTGCTGCAGTCTGTTGTTTCTCG
>NW_013570241.1:2620-3145 GCF_000499745.2 Eimeria mitis | reverse complement strand
CAGCAGCTGCAGCAAATACGTCAACAAGAACCGAATACAGAGAGCCAGCAGCAGCAGCAGCAGCAGCAGCAGCAGCAGCAGCCGCTGCTGCAACAGCAGCAACAGCAGCAGCAGCAGCAGCAGCAGCAGGAGTACGTATCTCCATATGCAAACATTCCTTGGGTATGTTGCCTTCTACAGCTAATCTGCTGCTTCTTGCTGCTGCTGCTGCTGCTGCTGCTGCTGCTGCTGCTTGCTGCTGCAGCTGCTGCGCCGGCTGCCCTTTGCTGCTGCTGTTGCTGCTGCTGCTGCCCTGAATTTTGACATGGGAAATGTTCCTGCTGCTGCTGCTGCAGCAGCTGGTGCTGCTGTTGCTGCTGCTGCTCCTACTCCCTATGGCGGCAGCGTGCTGCTATATAGGCCTCACCTGGCTGCTGCTGCTGCTGCTGCTGCTGCTGCTGTTTGTGTTTGTGTGTGCAGCATGTGTCGCTGCAGCTGCTGCTGCTTGGTTTATACCGCCGTCATTTCTTCTATCCTAAGCTGCGG
>NW_013570241.1:460-2520 GCF_000499745.2 Eimeria mitis | reverse complement strand
GGGTATGTTGCCTTCTACAGCTAATCTGCTGCTTCTTGCTGCTGCTGCTGCTGCTGCTGCTGCTGCTGCTTGCTGCTGCAGCTGCTGCGCCGGCTGCCTTTTGCTGCTGCTGTTGCTGCTGCTGCTGCCCTTAATTTTGACATGGGAAATGTTCCTGCTGCTGCTGCAGCAGCTGCTGCTGCTGCTGTTGCTGCTGCTGCTCCTACTCTCTATGGCGGCAGCGTGCTGCTATGTATGCCTCACCTGGCTGCTGCTGCTGCTGCTGCTGCTGCTGCTGCTGCTGCTGTTGCTGCTGTTTGTGTTTGTGTGTGCAGCATGTGTCGCTGCAGCTGCTGCTGCTAGGTTTATACCGCCGTCATTTCTTCTATCCTAAGCTGCGTCTCCCTGTCTTCAGTTTGCTGCTGCTGCTGCTGCTGCTGCTGCTGCAGCTGCAGCAGCTGCGCCTTGCTGCCAGGCTGACTGACCCAGACAGCTATACTGCAGCAGCAGCAGACTGCAGCAGCAGCAGCAGCAGCAGCAGCAGTAGCAGCGGCAGGGTAGAAGCAGCAGCAGCAGCAGCAGCAACCTGTACCAGTAAGAGTGCAGCAGCAGCAGCAGCTGCAGCAGCAGAGCATGCAGAAGCTCTATTGAGATTTCGGTCTTCGTTTGCTGCAGCACCAGAAGACTTGCTGCTACAACCTGCTGCTGCTGCTGCTGTCTTCGTTGAGCTGCAGTACGGTGCTGCTGCTGCTGCAGCACTCGCAGCAGCAGCAGCAGCAGCAAGTACCGCTGTTGCTCTCCTTGCACAGGGGTTGCATCAGCAGCAGCAGCAACAGCAGCAGCAGCAGCAGCAAGAGCTGCTGGGGCCCCGGGGGGGCTTCTTGGCGCTAACAGTTGCTGCTGCAGCATCCCGTGAGCGGCCCGCAGCAGCAGCAGCAGCAGCAGCAGCAAAAGCAGCAGCAACAGCAGCAGCAGCAGCAACGAGGAGAAGCCCGGCGCTGCTGCCTTATGTTCCTGCTGCTGCTGCGTTGCTGCTGGCCCCCCCAGCAGCAGATTTAGCAGCAAAGCTGCAGCGGCTGTGGTATAGTATGCATGCACCAGCAGCAGCAGCAGCAACACCGCTGCAGCAGCTGCAGCAGCAGCAGCACCAACAGCAGCAGCAGCAGCAGGAGGAGCAGCAGCAGCAGCAACGGATCTGGCATCTGCTGCTGACTGAGGGGACTGCTGCTGCTGCTGCAGCAGCAAAGCAGCAGCACAGAGTTGCCGATGCGAAGCAGCTGCATGCGCTGTCTCTCTATCACCAGGTACACCCTCATGCTGCTGCTGCTGCTGCTGCTGCTGCTGCTGTTGCTGCTGCTGCTGCTGCTAGCACTGCTGCTGCTGGTACTGCTGCTGTTATTGCTCCTGCTGATGATCCCGCTGCTGCTGCTGCCACTGCTGTTGCTGCTGCTGTTACTGCTGCTACCACTGCTGCTGCTTCTGCTGCTGCTGCTGCTGCTGCTGCTGCAGGATCGCGTTGGTGAGGCTGCTGAAGACAGCAGCAGGCGGTATGAGTGGGAGGCAGCAGGAGACATCTGTCTGCTGCTGCTTGCTGCTGCAGCAGCAGCAGCAGGCTGTACACCGTTGGCAACTGCAGCAGCAGCAGCAGCTACTGCTGTTGCTGCTACTGCTGCAGCAAACTATATACAACGTTCACGCTCACCCCGCTCCCTCCAGCAGCAGTAGCAGCAGCAGCAGCAGCAGAAGCAGCAGCAGATGCAGCAGCAAAAGCAGCAGCAGCAGCAGAAGCAGCAGCAGCAGCAGCAGTAGACAGGAATAAGCTATAGAGAAGTCTCAGTTTAAGCAGATGTGAGGTGGCGGAGCATCAGCAGCTGCTGCTGCTGCCCCTGTTGCTGCTACTGCTGCTGCTGCTGCTGCAGTGCAAGAGAGCAGCTGCAGCAGCAGCACCGCAATCCCGGCAGCAGCTGCAGCAGCAGCAGCAGCAGCAGCAGCAGCAGCAGCAGCAGCAGCAGCATTTTCTCTGTATAAAGAAGTATACAGATTACTTGCTGGGGCTGACATTGCAGCCTGAAACATTCTAT
>NW_013570241.1:0-435 GCF_000499745.2 Eimeria mitis | reverse complement strand
ACTATTTACCTGCTGTTGCTGCTGCTGCTGCTGCTGCTGCTGCTGCTGTTGCTGCTGCTGCTGCTGCTGCAGCAGCAGCAGCAGCTACATACAGCTGAAGAGTTTCTTATAAAATAGCAGCAGCAGCAAAACGCTCAAGCCCCCCCCAACCATCCAGCAGCACAGCCCCTTCTGCTGCAGCAGCAGGAAGGCAGCATATGCTCTGCTGCAGCTGCTGCTGCTCAGCAGCAGACAGAAACCCTCCCCACCCTCCTGCTGCTGCTGCTGCTGCTCCTGCTGCTGCTGCTGCTCCTGCTGCTGCTGCGGATGCTGAAGCGGGAGTCTTACTACCCGTGTCAACGCTACCACTACTACTACTACTACTACTACTGCCGCTGCTGCTGCTGCTGCTGCTGCTGCTGCTGCTGCTGCTGCTGCTGCTGCTGCTGCTGCTGC
>NW_013570240.1:8641-9614 GCF_000499745.2 Eimeria mitis | reverse complement strand
CTGCTGCTGCTGCTGCTGCTGCTGCTGCTGCTGCACTTCGATGTTGCGGTGCGACTGCAGCAGAACGGGGTAGGAGCGCCACCAACTGTCACAGGCAGCAGCAGCAGCAGCAGCAGCAGAGCAAAACAGCAGCTCCTCAATCTATAAATAAAAAGAAACTCTTATTCTTTCTGCCTGCAGCTGCAGCAGATGAATAACGGACGCACACTGTATTGCTGCTGCTGCTGCTGCTACGGCTGCTGCTACGGCAGCAGCAGCAGCAGCAGCAGCAGACCACTAGCAACTGCAGCAACAGCAGCAGCTGGGGCGGGGCGTGCAGCAGCAGCTGCTGCTGCAACGCTGCGGGGGACGCAACAAAGATAATAATAAATTTATCTACACATTTATTTGTTGTATGTTTACATCTGCTGCTGTTTGTGTGTTATTTGCTGCAGCAGCAACTGCAGCAGCGCGTGTCGCCGCTGCTACTCCTCCGGCCGCTGCTGCTGCTGCTGCTGCTGCTGCTGCTGCTGCGCCTCTTGGTTTATGCATGCGCAGAGCAGCCGCAGCAGGTTGTGGGTTTCTTCTCTTTTGGAGTCAGCTGCAGCAGCTGCAGCAAACTCGGTACATACAGTAGAGTTGTTGCAGTAGCAGCAGCAGCAGCAGCAACAGCAGCAGCTGCTGCAGCAGCAGCAGCAGCAGCGGGGCGGCTCCTCCACCCCACGCCGGTCACGCAGCACTCCCCATACTTTTGTCTCCGTTTCTCTTTCCTTCTTTATTCTGCTGCTGCTCCGAGCTGCAGCACTTGTCTTCTGCTGCTGCTGAGACAAAACCGCTGCTGGGCCATTGACACCGGCAGCAGCAGCAGCAGCAGCAGCAGCAGCAGCAGCAGCAGCAGCAGGAGCGCAAGTAACACCAGGCGCAGCACCATCATCCTCATCATCATTGCCATCATCACCCTCATCAGCAGCAGCAGCATTTCCATCATCACTAA
>NW_013570240.1:8058-8497 GCF_000499745.2 Eimeria mitis | reverse complement strand
AAAAAAAAAAAAAAAAAAAAAAAAAAAAAAAAAAAAAAAAATATAATGTTTCGGCTCTCTCTCCCCCTGCTGGGGCTGCAGAAGCAATCCATCGTCCGCTGCTGCGATGCCTCTGGGGTGCTGAAGGCATGCATAATAGGTTTGGGTGGGTACAGGCACGGTGGGGGGGCCCCAGGTTCTCGCGTGCGTTTGTCAGTGCGGGACAGACAGCAGCAGCAGCAGCAGCAGCAGCAGCAGCAGCAGCAGCAGCAGCAGGTGCTGCAGCAGAAGCAACATAAGATGCCGCTTGGCCTCATCGTACGATCGAGAAAAGAAAAAAAAAGAAAGGATGGGTCTTATATTTCTTTTGGGGACAATGCATGCATACTTATAAATAAAAATAAACTAGCTAGGGGCCCCATCAGGGGGCCCCTACCCTTCGATATACCCCATAACTCTA
>NW_013570240.1:2934-3266 GCF_000499745.2 Eimeria mitis | reverse complement strand
GAGCTTGCATATGCAGGTTTCCCCCTTCGAGTGAGTTGCTGCGGCAGCAGCAGCAGCAACTGCTGCTGCTTCTGTAATGTCTACTTTTGTCTTTGTCTCTGTCTGTATATTTGCTGCTGCTGCTGCTGCTGCAGCAGCAGCAGCTCCGCGGCAGCTTCGGTCCTCCTACGCTACATCCTAGGGTTTAGGGTTTAGGGTCTAGGGTTTAGGGTTTAGGGTTTAGGGTTTAGGGTTTACAGGCTTCCATCTCCTCGTCTTGTGAAGGCGCCGCAGACGCTGCCGCAGCGTAGCAGCAGCGCGGCTGGGGGCAGCAGCATACGGGCAAACACCCT
>NW_013570240.1:768-1066 GCF_000499745.2 Eimeria mitis | reverse complement strand
CAGCAGCTGGGGGTTTTAATTAAAAAACAAAAAGAAATTCAAATACAAACTGTTTCTGCTGCTGCTGCTGGAATCAACAGACATTCCTCTAGACTACAGCAGCAGCAGCAGCAGCAGCAGCAGCAGCAGCAACAGCTACTACAGCAGCAACAGCAGCAGCAGCAGCAACAGAATTAACGGCCGCCTCCACTGCCTAGCTGCTGCTGCTGCTGCTGCTGCTGCTGTTGCTGCAGCGTTTTTGTCTAGTTATAGAACTCCTTTCCTTAGCATTGACAACTCTTATACAGTTTGCTTCACT
>NW_013570240.1:0-668 GCF_000499745.2 Eimeria mitis | reverse complement strand
TAGTTATAGAACTCCTTTCCTTAGCATTGACAACTCTTATACAGTTTGCTTCACTGCAGCAGCAGCAGCAGCAAGCGGCTTGTTTGCTGCTTGAGTTTGTTTATATGTCTTCAGAATAAATTAAATTTGTTTTTAATTCTTTTTTTATTTAATATAACTATAAACTTTGTGTTAATAAACAGCAGCAGCAAACGGCCACGAACAGCAGCAGCTGCTGCTGCTACCAGACCATTCACTGCTGCTGCTGCTGCTGCTGCTGCTGCTGCTGCTGCTGCTGCTGCTAGACTTATATTTGCTGTCGATGAGGCCATTATTTGCAGCAACAATAAAACAAATTTTTTAATTGAAGACAAAGACAACGTCACTGTAATATAAATAAAAACATATATATATATATATATATATATATATTTATGTATTTATATATTATATTATATATAATATAATTGATGATAGAGAGGAGAGAATTAATATAATATAAAAAACCAGAAACTTAATAGAGTATAAAAAACAAAAAAAAATAATAAAATATAAAAAACAACAGAATTAATATAAATAAAAAACAACAGAATTAATATAATATAAATAAAAACACAATTAATATAATATATATATATATATATATATATATATATATATATATATATATATATATATATATATATATA
>NW_013570239.1:6176-9886 GCF_000499745.2 Eimeria mitis | reverse complement strand
TGTCTAGGCATCAGCAGAGAACAACAACCCCACCCACCCCTCTTTCCCCTCACCACTGTGTCTTAAAGAACAATGAAAGCCCCAAACTATCGGGGCTGCATGCACGCTGCATGCACGCTGCATGCACGCTGCATGCGCGCTGCATGCAGGTTGCATGCACGCTGCATACACGCTGCATGCAGGCTGTATGCAGACCCCAAACTATCGGGGCTGCATGCACGCTGCATGCAGCCACCGCTATAAGGAATCTCAGCAGCAGCACGCAGCCACAGAAGCTGCTGCGCGTCCCCACGGCGAACACACGCCTCAGGAGACAGAGACAGAAGGAGACAGAAGGAGACAAAAGGAGACAAGAAGAGACAGAAGGAGACAAAAGGAGACAGATAGAGTCAGAGACAAAAGAACAAAAGATAAAGAGGCAGAGAAAAAAGAGACAAACGGAGACAGACAGCACAGAAGGGCTTCATAAGGAAACAGACAGACCCAAGAGGAGACACCAGGAGACAGAGAAATACAAAAGGAGACAAAAGGAGACAAAAGCAGACAGAGAAAGAGACAAAAGGAGACAAAAGGAGACAGAGGAAGAGACAAAAGGAGACAGAGAAAGAGACAAAAGGAGACAGAGAAAGAGACAAAAGGAGACAGAGAAAGAGACAAAAGGAGACAAAAGGAGACAAAAGGAGACAAAGAAAGAGACAAAAGGAGACAAAAGGAGACAAAAGGAGACAAAAGGAGACAAACAAAATAACAAGAAAGAAGCCGACAAGAATGCAGTTGCCGCAGGAGGCGGAGACAAACCAAAAACCAGCGAAAGGTTCAGAAGGGACACCGCATGCATGCATGCAGCTGCTCAGGTGCATCTGTGGCTAGCTGGCTAGCTGACTAGCTAGCTAGCTAGCCAGGCATCCGTGTAAGCTGCGCTGTGGAGACAACTAGCGAAGAGCTGCGTGCGTCAGTATCTCAGTCTCCCCGCAGCTAGCTAGCTAGCCAGCTAGCCAGCTAGCCAGCTAGCTAGCTAGCCAGCCAGCTAGCTAGCCAGCCAGCTAGCTAGCTAGCTAGCTGTCAACAACCAGGGCCTAGCCAGTTGCCTAAAGAACACGGACGCTGCTTCAAGCGGGGCCTCGCCGGCGGCAGCGGGGGGTAATACAAAACTTCTTCTTGTCTCTCCTGTGCTGCTGCTGCTGCTGCTGCTGCTGCTGCAGTTGGGGGCCTCCGCAGCAGCACGTGCTGCTGCACACAGGTAGAGGTCTGCACCCACACAGACCAGTCTTGCTGCTGCTGTTGCTGCTGCTGCTGCTGCTGCAGCGCAAGCTGCTGCTGCTGCTGCTGCTGCTGCTGCTGCTGCTGAGGAGACAGCTGCTGCGATAAGGGGGATGCGATTTCAGGGTGGGGAGGAACAAAGGGTTGCAGTTGCTGCTGCATGCGTTGCTTCTGTAAAAAAGCAAACTGCTGCTGCTGCTGCTGCTGCTGCTGCTGTTGCTGCTGCTGCTGCTGCTGCTGCTGCTGCAGGTCTGGTGAACTCGGTACGTACACGGCAGATGGAGGCGCCAGATATAGCTGCCCCTCTTGGTGCTGCTGTTGCTGCAGTGCTAGATGGTGCTGCAGTTGCTGCTGCTGTTGCTGCTGTTGCTGCTGCTGCTGCTGCTGCTGCTGGTGTCTCAGCTGTATGTGTAGTTCTTGCTGCAATCCATGCTGATGCCTGTGAAGCAGTCGTTGTTGTTCCAGCTCCTGCTGCTGCTGCTGCTGCTTGTGCTGCTGCTGCTGCTGCTGCTGCTGCTGCTCAAGCGCAGCCCGTCTGACCCTTGTAGCGAACGACTCTGCCTGTGATAGAGAAGACGGTGCTGCAGTTGCTGCTGCTGCTGCTGCTGCTGCTGCTGCTGCTGCTGAGGTGCTGCTGTCAGTAGCGAGGGCCCCCCACAGGGTTGCTGCCCCTTCTGCTGCTTCCGCGGCTGTGCTGCTCCAGCTGTGTCTTTGCTGCTGCTGCTGCTGCTGCAGCTGTTCTTGCTGAAGCTGTTCTTGTTGCTGTTGTTCTTGCTGCAGTTCATGCATTTGTTCTTGCTTCTGTCGCTGCAGCAGCTGTTGCTGCTGCTGCTGCTGTTGCTGTTGCTGCTGCTGCTGCTGCTGCTGCTGCTGCTGCTTCAGCTGCTCACTCACAGGGCCTCGCTGCCCCCGCAGCTTGCTGCTAGCTGGTCTATAGGGTCTGCCCTGGGGCCCCGGGGAGAGGGGGAGGTCAGCAGCCTTGAGGGGGGGCCCCTTGGGGGCCCCCTGGTGGCCCCGCGGAGACACTTGGTATGCAACGGGGGAGAAGTGTGGGGCGAGGGCCCCCCCGGTGTGGGGTGAGGCTGGGATCGATCGATCCCCGGCACCGGGGAGGCCCTCGCCGGCCTCATAACAACAACCCCACCCCCCCTCTTTCTCCTTTGCTTCGGGGGGCCCCTCAACAGCACAAGGAGAACGAGGAGACAATAGGGTCTCTGCTGCTGGCTCTGGGGGCCCCCCCCCAGTAACCCCTGTCTCCTCCTCAGCCCCACGAAGCGCAGCAGCAACACCAGCAGCAGCAGCAGCAGCAGCAGCAGCAGCAGCAGGGGTTGCTGTGTCTCTATCTGACGCAGGTAGACCCTCCTCTCTGTGGGTGTGGGGCCCCTCGGGGGGTTGGGGGGGGCCCCCCAAGAGGTACCCATGTTTGTATGAAGCGTCTCCGTCTGGGGCTAGGGGGCCCCCCGCCAGCAGCAAACCGCTGCTTTCTGCTGACAGCAGCACGGGGGCCCCCTCCTCCTCGCTATCTGACCAGCTGAGGCTGCTGCAGCTGTGTGTTTTGTCTCCCCACTGCAGCAGCAGCCCCTGCTGCTGCTGCTGCTGCTGCTCCTCCTCCTCTGTCTCTTTTTCATTTTCTGTTTCCTGCTGCTGCTGCTGCTGCTGCTGCAGCATATAGTAATCTGAAGCAGACAACAAACCCTCCCCAGCACCAGGGGCCCCCGGGGGCCCCTGTCTCCTCTCTGCATGCATAGAGTTTGGGGCTGGCATCTCTCTGTCTCCTCCTATAGAGACATTAGGGTTTTCTTCTCTTGCTGCTGTCTGAGCAGACAAGGGGCCCCTGAGGGTTTGTTTGCGTGTAGGGTTCTCTGCGAGTTCTATGGGGGCCCCCTTGGGGGCCCCCCTGGGGGCCCCCCTAGGGGATGAAGTCCCCCCCTCGGGGGCCCCCCTAGAGGTACCACCACCCTGGGTGGGGGCCCCCCTCCTGGGGGCCCCCTCTTCATATGGGGGGGGGGGCCCCCGCTCACCTGCAGCTGAGTCAGGGGGGAGGGCCCGCAGCTCTGCCTTTGCGCGTAGCAGCCACTCCAGCAGGTGGGGCCCCTCTTTGTGTTTTTCTCTCTCATCTACATCTCTGGGTCTGCCTGGGGGGGGCCCCGGGAGAGAACGCGGGGGATGAGTAAAGGGATAAGGGTACTGCAGCGGCTGCTCATGGCCCGCCATTTGTATGGGGGGCCCCCGCAGCAACTGCTGCAGCAGGGGGCCCCTGATAAATACTATAAAGGGGGACGGGGGCCCCTGTATATATTGTGTGTCTGCCCTTTCTATAGAAACCAAACAAAGATATCTTTAAGCTCAACATCGCAACGCAAAAAAAGCAACAATGTATGCTGCGGACTGTGCTGCTGCTGCTGCTGCTGCTGCTGCTGCTGCTGCTGCTGCTGCTGCAGCTGCAGGTA
>NW_013570239.1:5836-6076 GCF_000499745.2 Eimeria mitis | reverse complement strand
AAGCAACAATGTATGCTGCGGACTGTGCTGCTGCTGCTGCTGCTGCTGCTGCTGCTGCTGCTGCTGCTGCAGCTGCAGGTGGATGGGGGCTTAAGGGCCTCAGCAGAAAATAAAGACAACACAAAAATATAAGAGACGGAGAATAACAGCAGGGGACGAGGGGAGGAGGAGATATGGGGGGCGGAGGAAGAAGATATATGTCAGCCCTGCTGCTGCTGCTGCTGCTGCTGCTGCTGCTGT
>NW_013570239.1:5552-5736 GCF_000499745.2 Eimeria mitis | reverse complement strand
GGGAGGAGGAGATATGGGGGGCGGAGGAAGAAGATATATGTCAGCCCTGCTGCTGCTGCTGCTGCTGCTGTTGCTGCTGTTGCTGCTGCTAGCTGCTAGCTGCTGCTGCAGCTATCGGGGCCCTCTATAGGGTATTGAAGGAGAAGCACACTGAGTGCAAAAGACCCTCGATGGGGTAGGATGC
>NW_013570239.1:4209-5452 GCF_000499745.2 Eimeria mitis | reverse complement strand
GCTGCTGCTAGCTGCTAGCTGCTGCTGCAGCTATCGGGGCCCTCTATAGGGTATTGAAGGAGAAGCACACGGAGTGCAAAAGACCCTCGATGGGGTAGGATGAAGGCAGCACACAAAAAAAAGAGAGAGGGGGCCCCCCTAGGAAGCAGAGAGGGGCCCTGGGTACGCTGCTGCTAGCAGCAGATAGGGGCAGCGGGAGAGGGGCCCCCCTGCGACTGAGCCAAAGGGCCCCCGCCTCAGAGAAGAGGAGGTACAGAGGTTGTAGGGGGGCCCCCAAGGGAGTCAAAGAGGGGGAAAGAGCAGCAGGGGGCCCCCAAGAGCTGCAGCAGCAGCTGCTGCTGCTTGTATCGAGACCGTCCTAGCTGTGGTTGCTGCTGCTGCAGCAGCAGCATAAAAGTAAGCTGTTTGGGCTGAAAAAGGAGTTAATTGAGGAGTAAAATGAGGGTAAAAGCAGAGAAAAAAAACAAAGAAATCCATAAAAGGAAGAAAATATACATATACGTTGCTGCAGGCCCCAGCCAGCTTTGCTGCAGCAGCAGCAGCAGCAGCAGCAGCAGGTCAAGCCCGCGTAGCAGCAGGGGTGCGCATGCAGTTATTCTTTTGTTTTTATTTTATTTTTGTTTTTTTTTTATTAATTTCTCTACAATACATCTCCTTTATGCATATAAAAATAAAAAAACAAAAAAAAACAAACAACAACAACCCCCATACCTCCGCCCCTGTGCCTATACACTCAAACCACAGGCCGCCACGCAGCCAGCGGCTATCGGGGCCCTTTGTATGTGTTTTTCTTTTTTTTTTATTTTATTGTAAGTATTTTATTTATTATTTTTGGTGTTTAATTTAATTATATTTTTATAAAAAGCACACGAACAACACCCCAACACCACCACTATATACACCCTGCAGCTACAGCTACAGCCAGCCAGCCGCGGCGCCGCAGAGTCACTCGGTGCCTCCCCCCGGGCCCCGGGGGCCCCCCTGTTTTTTTATTGTATTTCTTTCTTTTCTCTGAAAAAATAAATGAAATAACTTATTTTCATCCCCATACAGCTTTTTTTTAAGCTAAGATACACACAACAACCCCACCAAAACACCACCTCTACCCCTGAGCCAGTACAGCCCCCGTCACAGTGTATATACAGGCTTATGTATTAGCCTATTGCTTTCTTCTCTTTTTATAAATAAATAAATAAAAAAAAAATAAGTTTATAAAGGAAATATACAAACCCATACCCAGCCT
>NW_013570239.1:3599-4109 GCF_000499745.2 Eimeria mitis | reverse complement strand
ACAACCCCACCAAAACACCACCTCTACCCCTGAGCCAGTACAGCCCCCGTCACAGTGTATATACAGGCTTCTGTATTAGCCTATTGCTTTCTTCTCTTCTTATAAATAAATAAATAAAAAAAAATAAGTTTATAAAGGAACTATACAAACCTATACCCAGCCACTATCCCCTATACTCTGAGCAACACCAGCCCCCCATATACACTAGTAAGAGAAGAGACAGACTCAGCCATCTCCTGCTGCAGCAGCAGCAGCAGCAGCAGCAGCAGCAGCTTATAACTCCTTGCTGCAGCTCCTGCTGCAGCAAAAAATCTCTTCATGCAAGGAGAAACCCCCAGAAAGCCCCAAATGTTGCATGCGCTGCTGCTACAGCCAGTGTATATACCCAGGGGCTAGCTAGCTAGCTAGCTAGCTAGCTAGCTAGCCAGCCTCCTCCTCTCTCTCCCTAAAGAAGAAATACAACTAACACCAGCAACTGCATGCAGCCCCAGCTATATAATACCGCGGCGC
>NW_013570239.1:1488-1717 GCF_000499745.2 Eimeria mitis | reverse complement strand
CAGTCTCCCCCTGCAGCAGCACGAGCAGCAGCGTCTGCTGCTGCTGCTGTTTGTCTCCTGCTACTCATCTGTTTGTGTTGCTGGCTCCTCCGGCAGCAGCATGCTTACACTCTACAAGGTGCTGTGGGAGCTGCTACTGCTGCTGCTGCTACTGCTGCTGCTGCTGCTGCTGCTGCTGCTGCTGCTACTGCTACTGCTGCTGCTACTGCTGCTGCTGCTGCTGCTGTGA
>NW_013570239.1:915-1329 GCF_000499745.2 Eimeria mitis | reverse complement strand
GAGAACGCTGCTAGGTCGCATGCAGAGACAGCTGGGGCACCGCAGGCGTGTAAGGAGACTACCTGCAGCACAGCAACGCTAAACCCTCCCAGTCCCTCCAAACCCCAAACCCTAAACCCTAAACCCTAAACCCTAAACCCTAAACCCTAAACCTCCGTCTGACAGCAGCAGATGTGGCAGCAAAGCTCACCCAACAAACCCTCCTCCTCTAGCTCTCTCACTCTATCTGCTGTCCCTACAGAGACTCCATCAATCAGCAGCTGAGGCACCACCAGCCGTGCAGCAGCAGCAACTGCTGCAGCAGCATCTGCTGCTGCATCCACTGCAGCACACACCAGCAACAGCAGCAACAGCAGCAACAGCAGCAGCAGCAGCGGATGCAACACAGTGAAGCAAAAGTATTTGCCTTTGCTG
>NW_013570239.1:0-815 GCF_000499745.2 Eimeria mitis | reverse complement strand
TAAACCCTAAACCCTAAACCTCCGTCTGACAGCAGCAGATGTGGCAGCAAAGCTCACCCAACAAACCCTCTTCCTCTAGCTCTCTCACTCGGTCTGTTGTTCCTACAGAGACCCCATCAATCAGCAGCTGAGGCACCACCAGCCGTGCAGCAGCAGCAACTGCTGCAGCAGCATCTGCTGCTGCATCCACTGCAGCACACACAAGCAACAGCAGCAACAGCAGCAACAGCAGCAACAGCAGCAACAGCAGCAGCAGCAGCGGATGCAACACAATGAAGGAAAAGTATTTGCTTTTGCTTCGACCTCTCAACCTCCGCATACACCTCAACTTTCAGGTGTATACGCAGGTGCAGCAGCAGTCTCCTCCCTTCTTACTCGTTGTGCTGCGCCTCATCAAGCTGGTCCCTAGCCGCATGCAGCTGCGACGGGGGCCCCGTGGGGCCCCCCGCTGGAGGGGCCCCCCCAGCGGGGCTGGCCCTTGTGCGGTGAGCAGCACCTGCTGCTTGCTCAGACGCTGCAGCAGCAGCGTATCGTGAAGTCCAAGTTCTGCAGCAGCAAAGCAGCAGCAGCAACAGCAGCAGCAGCAGCAGCAGCAGAAGAGAAAACAAACATGCCCAGAGAGAAAACCCTTAGCCTTTCAAATGCAGCAACTCTACTTCGCTCTACACAACACCCAAACTACCATATGATACCCTGTGGGCCCCCTAGGGGCCCTATGGGGGCCCCCGGGGGCCCCCAAGGGGCCTCCAAAGGGCCCCCAAGGGGGCCCCCTTGGGGGCCCCAAGCCCCCAAGGAGCCTCTGGAGGGATCCCAAG
>NW_013570238.1:10187-10427 GCF_000499745.2 Eimeria mitis | reverse complement strand
TGCTGCAGCCGCGCATAGCCAAAGGGCAGCAACGTGAACCCATCATCTGCTGCAGCAGCAGCAGCAGCAGTTTCTGTGCATGCAACAAACTGCTGCAGCAGCAGCAGCAGCAGCTTTGTAGCCTTACATATATTCTCCAGGCCGCTGCGTTTGCTGCTGCTGCTGCTGCTGCTGCTGCTGCTGCTGCTGCTGCTGCTTGGTTGCTGCTTGTCTGGTGATGGTGTTGCAGTTGATATGTCA
>NW_013570238.1:8243-8515 GCF_000499745.2 Eimeria mitis | reverse complement strand
TTTCGCATGCAGCTGTCCACTCTGCTGTTGCTGCTGCAGTTGCTGCTGCTGCTGCTGCTGCTGTTGCTGCTGCAGTTGAGTTTACCGCTGCTGCCCCTGCAGCAGGCAGCAGAGCTTCCTGCTGCTGCTGCTGCTGCTGCTGCTGCTGCTCTATGATTGTGCGCAGCAGCGGCGGCGGCTCGCACAGCAGCAGCAGCAGCTCAAGCGCTGTCTGTATAGCTTCTTCTACAGCAGGTGATGCTGTCTCCTTGCTGCTGCTGCTGCTGCTGCTT
>NW_013570238.1:7814-8143 GCF_000499745.2 Eimeria mitis | reverse complement strand
GCTGCTGCTGCTGCTCTATGATTGTGCGCAGCAGCGGCGGCGGCTCGCACAGCAGCAGCAGCAGCTCAAGGGCTGTCTGTATAGCTTCTTCTACAGCAGGTGATGCTGTCTCCCTGCTGCTGCTGCTGCTGCTGCTGCTTCTGCTGCTGCTGCTGCTGCTGTTTGCTGCTGCAGCAGGAGAACGCAGCAGCAGCATGCTGCACAGCAGCTCGATGCTCTGCTGGTTGGAAGCAACTGGTGTTAGTGGCCCTGCTTTTGCTGCTGCTGCTGCTGCTGCTGCTGCTGTATTCCGCTGCTGCTGCTGCTGCTGCTGCTGCTGCTGCTGCTGT
>NW_013570238.1:4276-4537 GCF_000499745.2 Eimeria mitis | reverse complement strand
CTCTGCTGCTGTCGCTGCAGCAGAACTTCTGTTGCTGCAGCAGCGGTTCTTGTTGCCACAATACTTGCTGCTGCTGCTGCTGCTGCTGCTGCTGCAGCAGCTGCTGCTGTTGCTGCAGGCTTTGCTGCTGCTGGTGCTGCTGCTGCAGGCTTTGCTGCTGCTGGTACTGCTGCAGGCTTTGCTGCTGCTGATGCTGCTGCTGCTGCTGCTGCAGGCTTTGCTGCTGCTCGTGCTGCTGCTGCTGTTTGCTGCTGCAGCGAA
>NW_013570238.1:4101-4176 GCF_000499745.2 Eimeria mitis | reverse complement strand
CATGCTGCTGCTGCTGCTGCTGCTGCAGGCTTTGCTGCTGCTCGTGCTGCTGCTGCTGTTTGCTGCTGCAGCGAA
>NW_013570238.1:3925-4001 GCF_000499745.2 Eimeria mitis | reverse complement strand
AACGAATATCCGCTCTTCTGTGCTGGTGCGGCTGCTGCTGCTGCTGCTGCTGCTGTTGCTGCTGTACAATTGATCC
>NW_013570238.1:956-2096 GCF_000499745.2 Eimeria mitis | reverse complement strand
AACCCTCCACAAAGTCACGCATCAAACAAACGCTGCGAGAAAATCAAATTCACTGACACCATCACCATTGTGCACTGCTGCTGCTGCTGCTGCTGCTGCTGCTGCTGCTGCTGTATTGCTGCTGCTGCTTTGCTGCTGCTGCTGCTGCTGCTGCTGCTGCTGAATTGAGTTGTACGTACACCTCAAATATACCCAAATGACTGCAACGGGAGTAACAGCCAACGCGGGCAGCGGTTGCTGCTGCTGCTGCTGCTGCATTGCTGCTGCTGCTGCTGCTGCTGCTGCTGCACTGCTGCTGCTGCTGCTGCTGCTGCTGCTGCTGTGTTTCTGCTGCAATGCTGCTGCTCCCCTACTGCACAGGTAACGGGCGAAAACAAATAGAACGAAAATCACCACAAAATTCAAGCCGCTGCTGCTGCTGCTGCTGCTGCTGCTGCTGCTGCTGCTTCCGTTGCTGCTGCTGCTGCTGCTGCTGTTGCTGCAGTTTCTGCTGTTGCTGCGGTGTACGTACACCCGATCAATGAGCTGTGCAAATATGCTGTAGCCAATATACATTTCTCCCTCTTGCTGCTGCAGTTGCTGCTGCTGCTGCTGCAGCAGCAGCAGCTGCTGCTGCTGCTGCTGCTGCTGCTGCTATGCAAAAGTATGTACAACTCCCCCAGGAGATACAAAAAGTGCTGGTGCTGTCGTCAGCACAGGCAACCAAACCATTCCGCTGCTGCTGCTGCTGCTGCTGCTGCTGCTGCTGCTGCAGCATAATACAGAAACAACGGGGTCTTGCTGCTCTTGCTGCTGCTGCTGCTGCTGCTGCTGCTGCTGCTCAGCAGCTGCATATATCTGCTGCAAGGCTGAGGGCGTCTCCTGGGTCCTGCGGGCGATAGGAGACGAAGGCCTCTGCTTCTGTCAGCGGCAGCAAATACACTTGCTGCTGCTGCTGCTGCTGCTGCTGCTGCTGCTGCTGCAGGAGTTGCTGCTTTTGTTGCTGTTGCAGTTGCTGCTGCTGCAGAAGCAAACAACCTGCAGCAGCAGCAGCACGTGTCTTAGCTGCTGCGACAGAGCCTCTAACTGGAGCAGCAGCAGCAGAATCACCACCAGCACCAGCAGCACCAGCAGCAGCAGCAGCAGCAGCAGCAGCAGCAG
>NW_013570238.1:0-540 GCF_000499745.2 Eimeria mitis | reverse complement strand
GAGCTGTATCTGTCTCCCCGTGGCCGATGCAGCAGCAGCAGCACAACACCGGAGGAGACCCTAGAATGAGGTCCCCCCTGCTGCTTGCTGCTTCCTGTGAGCCGCAGGTTTCTACGCATGCAAAGGGCCAGCAGCCGCAGGGGTGCAGCAGCAGCTCCTGCTGCTGCTGCTGCTGCTGCTGCTGCTGCTGCTCATCCTCCTCCTCCTGCTCCTCCTGCTCCTGCTCCTGGTCGTGCTGCTGCTGCTGTTGCTGCTGCTGCTGCTGCAGCAGCAGCAGCTGAGGAGAACGTAGTAGTATCAATCTATCCTGCATACCCAGCTCCTGCTGCAGCAGCGGAGCAGCAAGCCAAGCAGCAAACTCGCTGCTGCTGCTGCTGATGCCCGTATCTGCTGCAGCAGCTGCTGCAGCAGCAGCAACAGCAGCAGCAGCAGCAGCAGCAGCTGTCTCCTGGTGCTCTATCCCCATAAGGCTGCTCCACAGAGCTGCCTGTACACCCGAAGACAAACCCTCGCAGCCTGCATGTAGCTCAGCAGCAGCAG
>NW_013570237.1:3047-5547 GCF_000499745.2 Eimeria mitis | reverse complement strand
CTGCTGCTGCTGCATTTCCTGTTGCTCCTGCAGCAGCAACAAATGATGAAGCTACGTCCGGGTGTATAGGCAGCAGCAGATTGTGCTGCTGCAGCAGCAGCAGCACCTGCTGCGCTGCAGCAGCATCCTGCTGCCTAGCAGCAAGATTTAACACTCCGCTTGCTGCTCCGAGAATTGCTGCTGCTGCTGCTGAATGTCGGCCTGCTGCAGCAGCAGTTGCTGCTGCTGCTGCAGCAGGTGCTGCTGCTGCTGCTGTTGAATTTGCTGCTGCTGCCTCCTGCCCCTGTGACTGCTCCCGTTGCTGCTGCTGCTGCTGCTGCTGCTGCTGCAGTTGCTGCAGCAGCTGCAGCAGCTGCTGCAGCTGCTGCAGAGCTGCTGAGATGCTTCCTTCTTTTATGGAGAGACCTAGGGCTTGCATGCGAGCGTTCAGCAGCCGTTTTTCTCCTGCTGCTGCTGCTGCTGCTGCTGTTGCTGCTGTTGCTGCTGTTGTATGTGCTGCTGCTGCTGCTGCTACATTTGCTGCCTTTGTTGCTGCTGCACCCCCTCTTGTTGCTGCTGCTGCTGCTCGACCTGCAGCAAATCTTGCTGCTGCTGCTGCTGCTGCTTCCTCCTCATCCCTGTAGCTGTTTGAGCCCGCAGCTGAGGCATGCTTGCTGCTGCTGCTGCTGCTGCTGCTGCTACTGCTGCTGCTGCTGCTGCTGCTGCTGCGCGCATGCAGGGAAACCCAGCAGCTGGATGGTGGCTTTGTGGGGGCCCACAGAGAAATGGTTTTGTTTGTCTTGAGGCTACTGCTGCTGCATGCTTTCGCTGCTGCTGGTGCTGCTGCTGCTGTTGCTGCTGCTGCTGCTGGTGTTCCTGTTACTGCTGGTGCTGCTGTTCCTGCTGCTGCTGCTGCTGGCAGCTGCAGAGGGGCCCCGAGAAATGAAGGCAGCAAACGGGGGGCCCCGGACCGACAGGCAGCAGCATTTGCATCTGAAGCCTGCAGCAGCAGCAGCAGCAGCAGCAGCAGCAGCAGCGGCAGCAGCAGCAGCAGCAGCAGACTAGAGGCAGCAGCCCTACTGCCCATGGCCGAGGTGAGGAGGAAGCAGAACCATCTCTGTAATCCGTCGATACACCGTAAACCCTAAACCCTAAACCCTAAACCCTAAACCCTAAACCCTAAACCCTAAAACCTGGGGAAACCCTGGACTCAGCGGTTTAGCGCTGGAGGTAAGGGTCTAGGGTTTAGGGTTTAGGGTTTAGGGTTTAGGCATAAGGTTTTTTATACTAAGACATGAAACACAAAAAGGGTTTGCTGCTAGGGTTTAGGGTTTGAGCTGCTAAACCCTAAACCCTAAACCCTAAACCCTAAACCCTAGAGAAACGAAACTCCTAAAACACAAAATATTCAACAAAACCCTAAACCCAAAACCCTAATATATAAACTCTAAACCCTAAACCCTAAACCCTAAACCCTAGCCAGCCCGCTGTAGATGGCGGGCCCTCGGCTGCCTGTCGGGCTCTGCGCTGGGGTCTCCATGAGGGTTTAGGGTTTAGGGTTTAGAGTTTAGGGTTTTGGGGATTTATTTATTTATTCTATTACAAGCCAATTAATATTTCTTTCTTTTTCAGCAGAAGTCTGCTGCTGGCCTTCAGGGGCCCCCCAACGAGCTGCAGCAACAGCAGCAACTGCTGCAGCAGCTGCAGCAGCTGCTGCTGCTGCTGTTGCTGCTGCTGCTGCTGCAGCAGCAATAGATACCTGCACAAATGCAACGCCTACAGCAAGCGGCTGCGACAGCCGCAGGCCCTCTTCTTGAGGGGGTCATTGCAGCAGCAGCAGCAGCAGCAGCAGCAGCTCCAGCAGCAGCAGCAGCAGCAACAGCAGCAACAGCATCACGGACGCGAGACCTGTTTGCCTGCGGTATTGGGCCAAGGGGGGGCCCCCTACCTTGGGGGCCCTCTTCTTGCACCTCACTCGAGCAGCTGCTGAGATCCAGCAGCAGCAGCAGCAGCAGCAGCAGCAGCAGCAGCAGTTTGGGTTTTGCGCAGCAGTTTATTTCGGGTGTAGTATCACCTCTGCAGCATAAACCCTTCTTAGGGGCCCCCATCTCTCTCTCTAGGGGCCCCCAGCAGCCTCAGCTGCAGCAAAGCGATCCTCACCAGGGGCCCCCATCTCTCTTTCTTACTAAACCCTGCTACCAAGGGGGCCCCCCGGGGGGCCCCCCTTCAAACCCATCTCTCATGTTTGGGGGCCCCCTGGGGGCCCCCTTCAACACCTCTCAGGGGGCCCCCCTCATGGGGGACCCTATGGGGGCCCCTCTAAAGGATCCTATGGGGGCCCCTCTAGGTTTCCCCGTGGGGGCCCCCCTGGGGCCCCCAATGGGGCCCCCAATGGGGCCCCCAACGGGGCCCCCCATAGAGTACCCTCTGGGTGTCCCGTGTAAAGATGCAGTAGATCCTATGGGGGCCCCCTTGGGGGCCCCCTTTCCCTATAAGGATTCAACAGTATACCCTGTGGGGG
>NW_013570237.1:2693-2976 GCF_000499745.2 Eimeria mitis | reverse complement strand
CCCCCCCCCCCTGTAGAGGCCCCCCCGCCCTTGGGGGCCCCCCTGCCCATGGGGGCCCCCACAGGGGGGCCCCCTGGTGGGTACTATTGCAACAAAGTACGGAGCGATAAGAGGTCTCGTAAGCGAGCGTTTGCTCACCGGGGATACTACGGGCGGCAGCGGCGGCTGCAGCTGAAACACCAACGCCTGCGGCTGGCGTTTGCTTATGAGGGGATAGACCTCCTTAAGCTTAAGTCTCTGCAGTGGGGAGAAGTACACAAAGGACCCTGGGGATCCGCTATAG
>NW_013570237.1:481-2547 GCF_000499745.2 Eimeria mitis | reverse complement strand
GGCCCCCAGAAGGTGCAGCAGATAATATGATGAGCTGAAGGGGAAATTGCAGCTATTGCTGTTGGTGCTGTTGCAGCAGCAGCAGCAGCAGCAGCAGCAGCAGCAGAAGCAAGAGAAAGCTGCAGCAACGTAACGAGCAACGAGCAACACGAACAAACGAGACAGCAGCAGGCTCACTTCTTGAGCGTAGACTGGGGGGCCCCCCTTTTATGTGGGGGCCCCCAGGGCCTTAAGGGCCCCCGGGGCCCCCTGGGGGCCCCCAACTGAATCCTTTTATATGTAAACGGAGTGCGGGTTGGAGGGGCGCGGGGGCCCCCCTTGTTATAGAGGAGAGGCCCTGAGGTTTGTTGGTTGTCGTTGTTGATTGATGCATGCATGCATGCATGCATGCATGCATGCAGGTTTTGTTGCTGTAACTTATCTGCTGCTGCTGCTGCTGCTGCTGCTGCAGCTCAGCTGACACTCCTTTGCTGCTGTTGCTGCACATAAGCACTGCTCATTGGAGTGTACAGACACCTGAAAAGCTTTAAAATTGTATTCAGGAGGAGAAGATGAATACGGATTTTCTGGTGCATGCATTCTGCACAGAATACTGCTGCTGCTGCTGCTGCTTCTACTACTACTGCTGCTGCTGCTGCTGCTGCTGCTGCTGCTGTTGCTGCTGCTGCTGCTGTTGATTACGGTTGTGTGTTGGCGTTCTTTCTGCTGCTGTATAGGCTGTCTGCTGAGGACCATCTGATACGTGTTTAAAAATTCTCTGCATGCAGTGTTAGTGCATGCATGCAGTAAGAGAGGGCTTGTTGGGTATTATGAATGTCTGTGGGGTAAACACCTTGCAGCAGAAGCAGCAGCAACGCGTACTGCATAGAATCTGTCTCAGCTGTATCTTCTCTTCTCTATCATAGAACGAACACAAAGCTGGAGCTTATGCTGCTCCACCCAGGATCCCTGAAGAGTGGAGAAACAGAGTTTGTTGCTGCTGCTGTTTTGTTTAACTCGTAGCGCGATCGCTGCAGCAGTGGCACCCGTGCAGGCCATGCCGGTCCGCTGCTGAGATCTTGGGTATTTGCTGGAATAAAAAATAAAAAAGAAGAGGAATAAAGAACAACACAGTAAAATATTTAATTTAAAAAAGATAAAATAAATTATTTACTGCTTTTTTCCCGCACAATCGCAAGGTCACCTCGTGCCTTCTCAGGCGCTGCCGGAGCAGCACCGGGGCTGGAAAGCTGCAGCTTATGGATCTGTCGTTGATCTATTTCTGCAAAAAGTGTGAAAATCAAATAAAAAAAAACATTTGCAATTATTTAGTTCATAAAAAATTTTCGTTTTGTTGCACGATGGGTGTGAAAGAGGTGGGAAACAACCGGAAAGCGTTTCAGCATTAAGTTGAATTCAGATGATATTTCGTTGATTTTTTTGTTTATTTTTGATGGATTTATTGTATTTTCTTTGAATATATTAACAAAATAATATAAAATTATAAATTTTATAGCAATTTTCACGAAGTTCCACCCCTCTAATACCCGGAAAGCGCTAAATTTTATTGAATTTCTGCACGCGCCGTTTCGGGTGTATCGACAGCTCCGCGAAGAATTCAACTTTTGTTTCTTCGGCTGCGATCACAACAAAAAAAGTTGAATTTTGTTTTTTTTTTTTGTTTAAATTTGGCATTTGTTTTTAATTGTTTATTCTTTTGATTATTTTTCCTCATTTATACTCAAATTTCCTTCATCCTGCCGGTTTTTTTTCGTTGTTTCCCTAAAAAAAAAATGACGCTCACCTTCCACACCGCCTGCGATCTCGCCCGCTTTCTACGGAGTTGTGCTGAAGTTGAGTTAGCGGTAAGCTGCAAATAAAGATGAATATATTTAAACTTTTATTTATTTCTTTTGTTTCTGTTTTCTCTCCATGCATATATAAAGATCTCTTTCTTGCTGCGAGTTCTGCTTTCTCGCGCTGGCTCTCTTTATCTACCCCTTCTCCTATTTTTTCATTCCTTTATCTATTTATTTCTCTCCTTATCTGCCTCCTCTTTCCTTGATATATATCCTCTTCTTTCTCTC
>NW_013570237.1:0-461 GCF_000499745.2 Eimeria mitis | reverse complement strand
TATATATATATATATATATATATATATATATATATATATATATATATATATATATATATATATATCTGGTACCTGTTCTATCTCTTCTATCTCTGTCTGTATCTCTCAATAAAGAAGGAGAGAATCCCTGCTTCTCCTCCCCCTAAACCCTAAACAACAAAAGGTGGCGTTTCAACCCCCCCCCCCACAATGCAAATAAAATATTTTTTTTTATTGTTGAATCTGAACAGAAAACAAAAATATTATTACTATATTTGTGTATATACAAACCCCCTTTCCTCTGCAGCAAGAAAAAAGAAGACGGGTTGCAGCCACCTGCCCCACGCTGCACCCCGTAGACGCCTTCAGCCTCATCAACAAATCCGGATCAGGCAAAATCACCAGTTCGTTGAGGGTTTAGGGTTTAGGGTTTAGGGTTTAGGGTTTAGGGTTTAGGGTTTAAGGTTTAGGGTTTAGGGTTT
>NW_013570236.1:8116-8837 GCF_000499745.2 Eimeria mitis | reverse complement strand
TATATATATTTATTTACATTTATGTGTTTATATGTATATTTATATTTATAAATATATGTATTTTTGTATTTATATACTTATATTTTATAAATATAGACATAAATATAAATATAACAGATACAACTATAAAAATAAATATAAATATAAATAAATATATTTATATTTGTTTATATTCATTTATATTTATATTTATTTATATTTATTTATATTTATTTATTTTTATATTTATATTTATTTTTATATTTATTTATCTTACTGCTTTTAATAAAGGAGTTATTGGGGGGGCGTAAGCTAATTCTATCAATAGAAATAAATACAGATACAAATATAAAAATAAATACAAATATAAATATAAATATAAATAAATATAAATATAAATATAAATAAAAATAAATATATTTGTTTTTTTATTTATTTATATTTATATTTATTTTTATATTTATTTATCTTACTGCTTTTAATAAAGGAGTTATTGGGGGGGCGTAAGCTAACTCTATCAATAGAAATAAATATAAATATAAATACAAATATAAAAATAAAAATAAAAATAAAAATAAAAATAAATATAAATATAAATATAAATATAAATAAAAATAAAAATAAATATATTTACTTATATTTATTTATATTTATTTATATCTTACTGCTTTTAATAAAGGAGTTGTTGGGGGGGCGTAAGCTAATTCTATTAAGAGAAACAAATACAGATACAAACATAAAA
>NW_013570236.1:7040-7520 GCF_000499745.2 Eimeria mitis | reverse complement strand
AGGGTTTAGGGTTTATTATATTTTATTTAGGGTTTATTAGTAATTGTTTATTGTTTATTATTTATTTAGGGTTAAGGGTTTAAGGGTTTAGTATCTAGGGTTTAGGGTTTAGGGTTTAAGGGTTTATTATTTAGGGTTTAGGGTTTAGTATCTAGGGTTTAGGGTTTAGGGTTTAGGGTTTACGATAACATCAATGTGCACATGTTTTAGGGTTTATTGTTCAGGGTTTAGGGTTTAGGGTTTACTATAAAATAAAAATATATAGATTGTTTAGGGTTTAGGGTTTAGGGTTTAGTATCTAGGGTTTAGGGTTTAGGGTTTAGGGTTTACGATGACATCAATATGTATGTGTTTTAGTGTTTAGTATCTAGGGTTTAGTATCTAGGGTTTACTACAAAATAAAAATATATAGATTGTTTAGGGTTTAGGGTTTAGGGTTTACTATAAAATAAATATATAGATAGTTTAGGGTTTAGGGTC
>NW_013570236.1:5450-6940 GCF_000499745.2 Eimeria mitis | reverse complement strand
TTAGGGTTTAGGGTTTAGTATCTAGGGTTTAGGGTTTAGGGTTTAGGGTTTACGATAACATCAATGTGCATATGTTTTAGGGTTTATTGTTTAGGGTTCTAGGGTTTAGGGTTTACTATAAAATAAATATATAGGTTGTTTAGGGTTTAGGGTTTAGGGTTTAGGGTTTACGATGACATCAATATGTAGATATTTTAGTATTTAGTATCTAGGGTTTAGTATCTATGGTTTAGGGTTTAGGGTTTAGGATTTAGGGCTTAGGGTTTAGTATCTAGGGTTTAGGGTTTAGGGTTTAGGGTTTACGATGACATCGATATGTAGATATTTTAGGGTTTAGTATCTAGGGTTTACTATAAAATAAATATATAGATTGTTTAGGGTTTAGGGTTTAGGGTTTAGTATCTAGGGTTTAGTATCTAGGGTTTAGGGTTTAGGGTTTAGGGTTTAGGGTTTACGATGACATCGGTATGTAGATATTTTAGGGTTTAGTATCTAGGGTTTAGTATCTATGGTTTAGGGTTTAGGGTTTAGGGTTTAGTATCTAGGGTTTAGGGTTTAGGGTTTAGGGTTTAGGGTTTAGGGTTTACGATGACATCGATATGTAGAAATTTTAGGGTGTAGTATCTAGGGTTTAGTGTCTATAGTCGATATGTATATATTTTAGGGTTTAGTATCTAGGGTTTAGGGTTTAGGGTTTAGGGTTTACGATGACATCGATATGTATATATTTTAGGGTTTAGTATCTAGGGTTTACTATAAAATAAAAATATATAGATTGTTCAGGGTTTAGGGTTTAGGGTTTACTATAAAATAAATATATAGATAGTTTAGTATCTAGGGTTTAGGGTTTAGGGTTTAGGGTTTAGGGTTTACGATGACATCGATATGTAGATATTTTAGGGTTTGTGCATCCTCAACAGCTTCAACATTATATTCTGCTGCTGCTGCTGCTGCTGCTGCTGCTGCTGCTGCTGCTCTTTTATAACATCTATTTAATATTAAAACCCTAACTTTGTTGCTGCTGCAGCAGCACTTGCTGCTGCTGCTGCTGCTGCTGCTGCTGTTGCTGTTGCTGCTGCTGGTGCTGCTGGTGATGGAAGGGCTGCTGCAGCAGCTGTTGCTGCTGCTGCTGCTGCTGCTGCTGCTGTTTCTCGCGCTGCTGCTGTTCCTCCTGCTGCTGCTGCTCCTCCTCCTGCTGCTGCTGTTCCTCCTGCTGCTGCTGCTGCTGCTGCTGCTGCTGCTGCTGCTGCTGCTGCTGCTGCTGCTGCTGCTGCTGCACCACTGCTGGATAGCAGCAAGTGCTGCTCTGGCTGTTCCTCCCGCCCCCAGCAGCAATATGCAGCAGACATCTTTGGGCTGCAACAAAAAAACAAAAATTTATTTATTTATTTTTTTATTTATTTTTCTTTTTATTTATTTATTTATTTTTGTTTATTTATTTCTATTTTCATTTATTTATTTTTTTATTTATTTTTTAATTTACTTCTATT
>NW_013570236.1:5105-5371 GCF_000499745.2 Eimeria mitis | reverse complement strand
ATATATATATATATATATATATATATATATATATATGTGTGTGTGTGTGTGTGTGTGTGTGTGTGTGTGCTGCTGCTCCTACAACTGCTGCTGTTGCCGCTGCTGCAGCTGCTGCCGCTGCTACTCCTGGTGCTGCTGCTGCTGCTGCTGCTGCCGCTGCTGTTGCTGCTGCTGCTGCTATTGCTGCTACTGCTACTGTTCCTCCTGCTCCTACAACTGCTGTTGTTTCTGCTTCTGCTACTGCTGCACCAGCAGCAGCAGCAGCA
>NW_013570236.1:4865-5057 GCF_000499745.2 Eimeria mitis | reverse complement strand
AGCTGCTGCTGCTGCTACCGCTGCTGCTCCTGCTGCTGCTGCTGCTGCTGCTGCTGCTGCTCCTGCTGCTGTTCCTACAGCTGCTGCTGCTGCTGCTGCTGCTGCTGCTTCTGCTGCTGCTGCTGCTGCTGCTGCTCCTACAACTACTGCTGCTGTTGCTGCTCCTGCTGCTGTTCCTACAACTGCTGCTGT
>NW_013570236.1:2125-3495 GCF_000499745.2 Eimeria mitis | reverse complement strand
CGCCAGATATTTTTCTTGCTCATCTAAGGGGGGGAAGAAGCCTGTATAAACATGCTTATATTGCTGCTGCTGCTGCTGCAGTTGCTGCAGTTGCTGCTGCAGTTGCTGCTGCTGCTGCTGCTGCAGTTGCATCTGCTGCTGCTGCTGTTGCACCTGCTGCTCCTGCTGGTTTTGTTGCTGTTGTTGTTGCTGCTGCTGCTGCTGCAGCTTCTCCTGCTGCACTTGCTCCTGCTGCAGCTGCTGCTCCTGCTGCTGCAGTTGTTGCTGCTGCTGCTCCTGCTGCAGTTGCTGCTGCTGCACTTGCTCCTGCTGCAGTTGCTGTTGCTGCTGGAGCTGCAGCAGTTGCTGCTGCAGTTGCTGCTGCTGCTGCTGCAGCAGCAAAGAATATAAATAAGGGGTTGGTGATTGAGTAGTAGGAAAACCCAAAAGAAAGATAAAACGAAACTGCTGCTGCAGCAGCAGCTTCAGCTGCAGCAGCAAAGGCATAGGTAGCTGCCCATACACCTGAACACAAACCCTAAACCCTAAACCCTAAACCCTAAACCCTAAAAATATAAACCCTAAACCCTAAACCCTACACGCTAAACCCTAAACCCTAAAAATATAAACCCTAAACCCTACACCCTAAACCCTAAACACTAAACATTAAACCCTAAACCCTAAACCCTAACCCCTAAACATATAGACCCTAAACCCTAAAAATAAAAACCCTAATACTATAAACCCTAAACAACACAGGATCAACTGTAAACCCTTAAAAAAAAACCAAACCCTAAACCCTAAACCCTAAACCCTAAACCCTAAACCCTAAACCCTAAACCCTAAACCCTACTCCTTTGCCTGTGCTGCTGCAGCAAGGAGAAAGGTAGCAGCAGCAAACACGAGAAAGCCAGCAGCTGCTGCCTCCTATTATAAATATTAGTGGTTGCTGCTGCAGCAGCTGCTGCAGTGCAGCAGATATAAAAGACAAAGACTCGATCTGCTGCTGATGCTCTTCTCTGATGCTGCTGCTGCTGCTGCTGCTGCTGCTGCTGCAAATGCTGAGGCTGCTGCTGCTGCTGCTGCTGCTGCTAGTGTTGGTGCTGTTGCTGTTGCTGCTGCTGGAAATGCTAAGGCTGCTGCTGCTGCTGCTGCTGCTAGTGTTGCTGCTGTTGCTGTTGCTGTTGCTGCTACTGCAAATGCTGAGGCTGCTGCTGCTGCTGATGCTGCTAGTGTTGCTGCTGTTGCTGTTGCTGTCGCTGCTACTGCAAATGCTGAGGCTGCTGCTGCTGCTGCTGCTGCTGTTGCTGCTGCTGCTGCTGCTGGGTGGCAGCAGCACCAGCTTAGCGACCGAGAAAAAAGGAAAAGACAACAAAATAGCAGACTCCCTG
>NW_013570235.1:8923-9189 GCF_000499745.2 Eimeria mitis | reverse complement strand
TTTATACACACGAAAGAAGTGCTGCTGCAGCAGCAGAAAAAAAAAAGAGAGGCAGGGTGCTGCTGCTGCTGCTTCCTCTATCAACACAACCACATAAAAAAATATTTTTTTATTTTCTAAGACAACATTAATTGCTGTGGTTTGCAGCCCGTGCTGCAGTGAACAGCAGCAGCAACAGCTGCTGCTGCTGCTGCTGCTGCTGCTGCTGCTGCTGCTGCAGTTGCTGCTGTGGCAGAGCCGTGCTGCACCTGCAGCAGCAGCAGCAG
>NW_013570235.1:3362-6569 GCF_000499745.2 Eimeria mitis | reverse complement strand
AAAAAAAAAAAAAATTTTTTTTTTTTTTTTTTTTTTTTTTTTTTTTTTTTTTTTTTTTTTTTTTTTTTGTTTTTTTGTTTTGGGTTTTTCTATTTTTCTTTTTCTTTTGTTTTGTTTTTGTTTTTTGTTTTGTTGTTTTTGTTTTTTTGTTTTTGTTTGTTTTTTTGTTTTTTGTTTTGTTTTGTCTTTCTGCTGCTGCTGCAGATGCTGCTGCTGCTGTTGTTTCTGTTGCTGCTGCTGCTGCTGCTGGTGCTGCTGTTGTTTCTGTTGCTGCTGCTGCTGCTGCTGGTGCTACAGCATATCCTATTGCTGTGTTGCTGCTGCTGCTGCTGTCATTTCTGTTGCTGCTGCCGCCGCTGCTGCTGCTGCTGCTGCTGCTGCTGCTGCATCTCTTGCTGCTGCATGTTCTATCCCTTCTTCTGCTGCTCCATACACAAACCCCAAATAAAAAAAAATAAAAAAAAATAAATAAAATACTGGTGTTGCTGTGGGGTGTATATGCAGCTGATAGCTCGTGTATGGGGAGAATATATAGAAGCAGAGAAGCAGCAAGGAGACAGCAGCCGTGTCTTTGTAACTTACTATAGGGCCCTAGAGGAGTTAGGTTCTGTGCGTCCTGATTTATATAAAGAATTTGCTGATTATATTGCTGCTGCTGCTGCTGCTGCTGCTGCTGCTGAGGCAGAGAAAACAGTAGACCAGCAGCAGCAGCAACAGCAGCAGCAGGAGAATGATACCCCAGAAGCAGCAGTTGCTGCTGCTGCTGCTGCAGCAGAAGCAGTAATTGCTGCTGCTGCTGCTGCTGGTGGTGGTGATACAAATGGAGACAAAGATGTGGCAGCAGCAGCATCTGCAGCAGCAGCAGTAGCAGGAGCAAGAGCAGCAGCAGCAGCAGCAGCAGCAGCAACAAAAAAAACTTTTTCTTCTTCTTTTCTCCTGCATGCACAAAGACAAATACTACAAAGGGCAATCAGAAACTATCCCCGCGACCCCCAGCTATGGTCGAGATATATACATGCACTTGTACATACTCCTGCTGCTGCTGCTGCTGCTGCTGCTGCTGCTGCTGCTGCTGCTGTTGCTGCTGTCGCTGGTGGTGGTAGTGCTGCTGCTGCTGCTGTTGCTGATTGTGGTGGGGGTGGTGGTGCTGCTGCTGCTGCTGCTGTTGCTGCTGGTGGTGCTGCTGCTGGTGGTGCTGCTGTTGCTGATGGTGGTGGTGGTGGTGCTGCTGCTGCTGCTGCTGCTGCTGTTGCTGGTGGTGGTGGTGGGGGTGGTGGTGCTGCTGCTGTTGTTGTTGTTGCTGCTGCTGTTGTTGTTGCTCTTGCTGTTGTTGTTGTTGCTTCTGTTGCTGCTGCTGGTGTTGCTGCTGGTGCTGCTGTTGTTGCTGCTGTTGCTGCTGTTGCTGCAGCTGAGCCTATGACTTCTTCCGTCTCACTCCTTTGCTGCCCCCCTTCTGCTGCTGCTGCTGCTGCTGCTGCTGCTGCTGCTGCTGCTGCTGCAGGGTACCGGCGGTGCTTCGCTTGCTGCTGTATGTCGAGCCCGAGATTCTGCTGTTGCTGCCTGCAGCAGCAGACCAAAGGCTGGGGTGTACATACACCTTGCATGCGCTGAAGCAGCAAAAGCAATCGCCCTGCGTACAACAGCAGCAGCAGCAGCACCAGCAGCAGCAGCAGCAGCAGCAGCAGGAGGCGACACTCCACAGCAACAGCAACAGCAGCAGCAGCAGCAGCAGCAGCAGCAGCAAGAAGCTGCTGTACACGAAGCGCTGCAGTCCCTGGCTAGCGCAGAAAGAATAGCAGAAATTACGGGGGCCGAGACAGCTGCTGCAGAGCAGCAGCAGCAGCAGCAGCAGCAGCAGCAGCAGCAGCAAGCAGAACAGCAGCAGCAGCAGCAGCAACCGCATCAGCAGCAAACAGAACACCAGCAGCCGCAACAGCAGCAGGAGCAACAGCAACAACAACAGCAGCAGCAGCAGCAGCAACAGCAGCAGCAGCAGCAGCAGCAGCAGCAGCACTCGTCTTTGATTACCCGCATTCAGAGACAGCGGCTGCAGCTGCTGAGAGAATTTGCCTTTCTTGACGTCAGTACATCACCAACTGTCTCCTTTTGTCTCCTTTTCTGTCTCCTTTTGTCTCCTTTTTTGTCTCCTTTTGTCTCCTTTTGTCTCCTCTTCTGTCTCCTTTTCTGTCTTCTTTTTGTCTCCTTTTCTGTCTCCTTTTCTGTCTCTTTTATTGTTTCCTTTTGTCGCCTTTCTTTTCTCCCCTTTTGTCTCTTTTCTTTCTTTTTTTTTGTCTCCTTTTGTCTCTTTTCTGTCTCCTTTTGTGTCTTCTCTGTCTCCTTTTGTCTCCTTTTGTCTCTTTTCTGTCTCCTTTTGTCTCTTCTCTGTCTCCTTTTCTGTCTCCTTTTGTCTCCTTTTGTCTCTTTTCTGTCTCCTTTTTTGTCTCCTTTCCGCTCAAAGACACTTGCTGTCTCTGCGTATTTAACTTCTTTTCTCCCCTGCTGCTACTGCTGCTGCTACTGCTGCTACTGCTGCTGCTGCTGTTGCTGCTGCTGCTGCTGCTGCTGCTGCTGCTGCAGTGCGTGCAGGCTGAGTCTCTGTCTCTGTGTCGCCGCTCGCTAGCAGCAGGAGATGACTGTCTCCTTTTGGAATGGGGTTTGCTGCTGGAGTCTCTGCTGCTGCACCTGAGACAGCAGCAGCAGCAGCAGCAGCAGCAGCAGCAGCAGCAGCAGCAGCAGGAGCAATCGAAGAAGCTGAGATTGAGGATGCAGCGGCTGTCTTCGCTGCTGCAGCAATGGACTGCTCGTGCTGCTGCGCAGCAGCAAACATCAGCAGAGGTGAGTCTCTCTTTCTGTCTCCTTTTCTGTCTCCTTTTTTGTCTCCTTTCTGTCTCCTTTCTGTCTCCTTTTCTGTCTCCTTTTCTGTCTCCTTTTCTGTCTCCTTTTTGTCTCCTTTTCTGTCGGTCTCCTTTTGCTGTTCCTGTTGCTGTGGTGCAGCAGCAGCAGCAGCAGTTGCTGCTGTTGCTGTGGCTGCTGTTGCTGCTGCTGTGTGTTGCCGCTGTAGCAGCAGCAGCAGCAACGTATAACAGCAGCAGCAGCAACGCATAGCAGCAGCAGCAGCAACGTATAGCAGCAGCAGCAGGCTTGTGTGCTGCAGCAGCAGGCTTGTGTGCTGCAGCAGCAGCGGCAACTGCAACAGCAGCAGCAGCA
>NW_013570235.1:2209-3110 GCF_000499745.2 Eimeria mitis | reverse complement strand
CTCCTTTTTGTCTCCTTTTCTGTCGGTCTCCTTTTGCTGTTCCTGTTGCTGTGGTGCAGCAGCAGCAGCAACAGCAGCGGTAGCAGCAGCAGCAGCAGGTGTCTCCTGTGTCTTTTGTGCTGCAGGTGGCTGCGCTTGCTGCTGTCTTTGCTGGGGTATCGGAGAGCTCTGCAGCAGCAACAGCAGCAGCAACAGCAACAGCAGCAGCAGCAGCCAGTGCAGCAGCAGCAGCAGCAGCAGCAGCAGCAGCAGCAGCAGGAAGCAATGCATGCTCCCAAGATGATATAGAAATCGATGAAGACAAACAAATGGAGACAGCAGCACAAGCAGCAGAAGGATTGAGGGTAAGAGGAAACAAAAAAACAGAGACAAAAGGAGACAGAAAAGGAGACAAAAGGAGACAGAAAGAGAGAAAGAGAGAGAGAAAGGGAGACAGAGAGACAGAAAGAGAGACAGAGAGACAGAGATAGAGAGAGAAAGAGAGAGAAAAAGAGAGACAGAGACAGAGAGACAGAGAAAAGAGAGAGGGGTAGAGAAAGAGAGAGAGATAGGGAGAGAGGCAGATAGAGAGACAGAGAAAGAGAGACAGAGAGACAGAGAGACAGATAGAGACAGAGAGACAGAAGGAGACAAAGAGACAGAAGGAGACAGAGAGACAGAAAGAAAAAGAAAAAGAAAGAAAGAGAAAGAGAAACAGAAGCAGCGAAAGAGAGAGTGATAGAGACAGAGAGGTGCAAAGCTAGACCTTACTATTGCTGTTATATCTGCTGCTGCTGCTGCTGCTGCTGTTGCTGCTGCCGGTGCTGCTGCTGTTGCTGCTGCTGCTGCTGCTGCTGCTGCTGCTGCTGCTGCAGCAAGTGGAGTGCCTGAGCAGCATACGTCGGCTGCGGCAGAAGCGGCA
>NW_013570235.1:1882-2109 GCF_000499745.2 Eimeria mitis | reverse complement strand
GGCTGCAAGGAGACAGTGAGTGGGAGACAGCATCAGACTGCAGCACGGAGGGGCCGCAGCAGCAGCAGGAAGTTTTTGCTGCTGCTGCTGCTGCTGCTGCTGCTGCTGCTGCAGCAGATGGGGGACAGACAACCGGAGCCAGTCTATCGAAACGCCTCAGGATTGCTGCTGCTGCTGCTATGCAGCACCAGCAACACGATCCAGCAGCAGCAGCTGCAGCAGCAGCA
>NW_013570235.1:1514-1782 GCF_000499745.2 Eimeria mitis | reverse complement strand
GGCTGCAAGGAGACAGTGAGTGGGAGACAGCATCAGACTGCAGCACGGAGGGGCCGCAGCAGCAGCAGGAGACATACACTCTCCCTCTCTGTCTCCTTCTCCGTCCCCTCGCCCCTGCAGCCCTTTGCTGCGTAGCCGTTCTCCTTCTCCTGCTGTCTCCTTACCTCATCTGCAGCTGCAGCAGCAGCAGCAGCAGCAGCAGCAGCAGCAGCAGCAGCATGGAGGAGACACCCCTTCTTCCTCTCGCTCCGCACCCGCAGCACCCGCA